>NC_091233.1:2560858-2728358 GCF_040958095.1 Procambarus clarkii | reverse complement strand
AGAATGGGACATGAAAATGAACAGAAGAAAGTGAGCTTTAAGGCAATGTCCACTAACATAGGTGGGATTTCAAATAATACAAGTGAACTTGGAGAATGGGCACTAGAAGAAAACCCAGACATAATAGCACTCACAGAAACAAAATTAACGAAAATCATAACAAACGCAGTGTTTCCACATGGCTACTATGTAGTGAGGAAAGAGAGAGAAGGGAGAGGAGGAGGTGGTGTAGCTTTGCTACTAAGAGAAGGTTGGTGTTTCGAAGAGATGGTAATTCAGAACTGTGAAGGTTTCAGTGACTACATATCAGGCACCATAGCAACTGGAGGGCAGAAAATTATAATAGTAGTCATATATAACCCCCCACCGAATGACAGAAGACCCAGACAGGAATATGATAGAAACAACTTGGCCACCATCAATATAATAGAGAGAGCAGCTTCTGTGGCTAGCAGGAACGGATCCATACTTCTAATCATGAGAGACTTCAACCATGGGAAGATAGATTGGGGGAACAGAGACCCACATGGAGGCCCAGACACATGGAGAGCTAAGCTACTGGATGTGGCAACAAGAAACTTTCTAAGTCAACACGTCAAGGGACCGACAAGAATGAGAGGAGGGGATGAACCAGCCTTGCTTGATCTGATATTTATTCTAAATGAGTCGGATATAAGGGAAGTTAAGTTGGATGCCCCCTTGGGAATGAGTGATCATAGTGTATTGAGCTTTGAGTACCTGGTTGAGCTGGGAATTATCACCCCCAAAAAAGAACTGGGAACCAAAGGGCTGGCGTACCGAAAGGGAAACTATGAGGAAATGAATAAATTCCTATGAGATATACATTGGGACACAGAACTCGGAACCAAGTCCGTACAAGACATGATGGACTATGTCACCCAAAAATGTCAGGAGGCTGTAAGCAGGTTTGTCCCAGCCCGACAGGAAAAAACCGAGAAACAAAGGAAGAATCCGTGGTTTAATAGGGAATGTATGAAAGCAAAGGAGCTGAACAAAAGGGCATGGAGGAACTTCTATAATAACAGAACACCAGAAAGTCGAGAGAGATACCAGAGAAACAGGAACGAGTATGTCAGTGCTAGAAGAGCAGCTGAGAAAAGGTATGAAAATGATATAGCTAATAAAGCCAAGACCGAACCAAAGCTACTACACAGTCACATCAGGAGGAAGACAACAGTGAAGGAACAGGTGATGAAACTTAGGGTGGGCGAGGACAGGTACACAGAGAATGACAAAGAGGTGTGTGAAGAACTCAACAAAAGGTTCCAGGAGGTCTTTACAATAGAACAGGGAGACGGCATGGCGCTAGAAGAGGTGGCAGCAAACCAGGTGACCTTGGATAGGTTCGAAATTACAAGAGATGAGGTCAAGAAGCACCTATTGGAGCTTGATGTGAGGAAAGGTGTTGGGCCGGATGGAATCTCGCCATGGGTATTGAAAGAGTGTGCAGGAGCACTTTGCTTACCACTCTCCATAGTGTATAGTAGGTCACTGGAAACGGGGGACCTACCAGAAATATGGAAGACTGCTAATGTAGTACCAATATACAAAAAGGATGACAGACAAGAGGCACTGAACTACAGGCCAGTGTCCTTAACTTGTATACCATGCAATGTGATGGAGAAGATCGTGAGAAAAAACCTAGTAACACATCTGGAGAGAAGAGACTTCGTGACAACCCATCAACATGGTTTCAGGGAGGGTAAATCTTGCCTTACAGACTTGATAGAATTCTACGATCAGGTGACAAAGATTAAACAAGAAAGAGAAGGGTGGGTGGACTGCATTTTTTTGTACTGTCGGAAAGCCTTTGACACAGTACCCCATAAAAGGTTGATGCATAAGCTGGAGAAAGAGGCAGGAGTAACTGGTAGGGCGCTCCAGTGGATAAGGGAGTACCTAAACAATAAGAAGCAGAGAGTTACAGTAAGGGGTGAGACCTCAGACTGGCGTGAAGTCACCAGTGGAGTCCCACAGGTCTCTGTACTTCGACCTATTCTGTTTCTGATATACGTAAATGATCTCCCAGAGGGTATAGACTCATTCCTCTCAATGTTTGCTGACGACGCCAAAATTATGAGAAGGATTAAGACAGAGGAGGACAGCTTGAGGCTTCAAGAAGACCTGGACAAGCTGCAGGAATGGTCGAACAAATGGCTGTTAGAGTTTAACCCAACCAAATGTAATGTAATGAAGATAGAGGTAGGAAGCAGGAGACTAGATAAAGGTATCATTTGGGAGATGAAATACTTCATGAGTCAGAGAGAGAGAAAGACCGGGGGGTTGATATCACGCCAGACCTGTCCCCTGAAGCTCATATCAAAAGGATAACAGCAGCAGCATATGCCAGGTTGGCTAACATAAGAACGGCCTTTAGAAACTTGTGTAAGGAATCTTTCAGAACATTATATACCACATATGTCAGACCAATCCTGGAGTATGCGGCTCCAGCATGGAGTCCATATCTAGTCAAGCATAAGACTAAAATGGAAAAGGTTCAAAGGTTTGCCACCAGACTAGTACCCGAGCTGAGAGGTATGAGCTACGAGGAGAGACTACGGGAATTAAACCTCACTTCGTTGGAAGACAGAAGAGTTAGGGGGAGCATGGTCATCACATTCAAGATCCTCAAGGGAATCGACAGGGTTGATACAGACAGGCTGTTTAACAAATGGGGCACACGCACTAGGGGATACAGGTGGAAACTGAGTGCCCAAATGAACCACAGAGATATTAGAAAGAACTTTTTTAGTGTCAGAGTGGTTGACAAATGGAATGCATTAGGAAGTGATGTTGTGGAGGCTGACTCCATACACAGTTTCAAGTGTAGATATTATAGAGCCCAATAGGCTCAGGAACCTGTACACCTGTTGATTGACCGTTGAGAGGCGGGACCAAAGAACCAGAGCTCAACCCCCGCAAGCGCAACTAGGTGAGTACAACTAGGTAAGTACACAGGTGGAAACTGAGTGCCCAAATGAACCACAGAGATATTAGAAAGAACTTTTTTAGTGTCAGAGTGGTTGACAAATGGAATGCATTAGGAAGTGATGTGGTGGAGGCTGACTCCATACACAGTTTCAAGTGTAGATATGATAGAGCCCAATAGGCTCAGTAATCTGTACACCTGTTGATTGACGGTTGAGAGGCGGGACCAAAGAGCCAGAGCTCAACCCCCGCAAACACAACTTGGTAAGTGCAACTAGGTGAGTACACATACAACAAACACACACTCATAAACACAAACACACGCACAAGAAAAAGCCAGGACGTTTTTTTTTCCCCCTCAGCCAGGGGAAATGATGGAGGGACATCACCAAATACAGTGACAGGGGAGGGTGGTGAATACTACCTTTGAATGGCTCAACCAGACATTAGGGGGATTCGGCAGAGACCTGCAGGCAATGCAAATGGGATTCAACAGAGACCTGCAAGAAATGAAAATGGGATTCAGCAGAGACCTACAGGACATGAAAGAGAGGTTGTTAGAGACCTGCAGGAAATGCCAACATTAATACAGAACCAAAGGAGTGAGTTAGAGGAAGCCAGAGAGGAGATAAAGAGACTCAGGGAAAATCAGAATTCAAACCAGCACAGAGTATGCGACCTCCTAGAAACAGGGGACGAAGCTGATGGAAGGCTCCTTCCAGGGGGACTCTTTTTTGCAGAAATACTGCAGAACAACCCAAGTACCAAGGCCGCTCTTGAGGCAGCAGCTATGAAAGCAGCTACCTCACAGGAAGCTGCAAAGTGCACTGAACAAATGCCGGAAAGGAAACGATCAATTATAGTTGTAGGAGTACAGGAACCAGAGGGATCCAATCGGGAGGAGAGGAGAAGTAGGGACCGAGCAACCATGACAGAAACCTTGGAGGGACTGGATATGGAGGAGCTAGATGGAAACATAGAGAAGGTTTTCAGGCTGGGCATCTACAAGAGGGAAAGGAAACGATTGATAAGGGTAGTGCTCACGAACGAGGCAACAAGGGAGAAAATCCTGTCCAGGAAGAACAGACTTGTGAGGTTAGGGGGATACGAGGACATCTTTCTGCAAAGGGACATAACGAGGGAGGAGAGAAGGAAGGAAGGCTGCAGAACCAAGGAGAAAATACAGAGAAAGGGGTGGGGATATGGGAGCCACAGGACTCGGCTCAGTGTCTCCAGGAACCTTAGAGGGGAGAGGGAATCCCCCCACCAGTAGGCCAGCACCCCCAGGGAGGATTGAAACAGAAGCCTCCCACCAACCAACCCCCTCAGCCATCCCCCACCAATAATCTGCACCTCCCCATACAGTAAAGTCCCCCTTCAGACCATGCCCCCCATGTTCCCTGACCCCAGACCCCCCATGCCCTTTTTCTTCCCCATCCCCTACCCCAGATCCTCACTGTTCCCGCACCCCATGCCCTTCCCACTTTCTCCAGCCTGTGACCTTCCCAGTTTCCCCACCCCAAACTCTCCTCCCTACCTCCCCCTCCCTCCCGTCAAGGCTTCCCTCCCCTCCCCTCCCCAACCTCTGACCTCCCTGTCAACCCACCCCAGTCTACCCTGCTTACCACAACCCATGACCTCCCACCACATGCCCATCCAGCTTCCCCATCCCATGCCCCAGCTAACCCCAAACCCCGGACCCCCTAAGCCGCATCACGTCAGACCCCCTAGTTCTCCTGTTCCAGATTCTCCCAGCCCCCCTCTCACCCCAGACCCCCCAGGTCCTCCTTCCTAGGCTCACCCATCCCAGACAGCCCTTGCCCCCAACTCCAGCGGAATCAACAGAAACTGAGAATGGACAGAAGAGAGTCAGCTTCAAGGTCATTTACTCGAATATAGATGGGATTACAAACATGGCTAGTGAACTTAGGGAAAGAACACAAGAGGTAAACCCAGATGTAATTGAACTCAGAGAAACAAAACTATCAGGAACCATAACAAATGCGGTGTTTCCCCAGGACTACATTGTAATAAGGAAAGAGAGGGAAGGAAGGGGAGGAGTGGCTCTAATGATGAGAAAGGAATGGAGTTTCAAGGAGATGGTTATTCTGGGCTGCGAAGGGTTCAGAGACTTCATAACAGGCACCGTGACGATGGACAACATGGAGAGCGAAACTGCTGGAGTATTCACTCTGAATACCTAGTATTCACCCAAGTATTAACTCTGAACGATTCAGACATAAGGGAAATCGATCTTGAAGCCTCCGTGGGTATAAATGATCACAGTGTACTGTTGTTTGAATATCTGGTCGAAGAAGGGTTAATGTACTCAAGGAAGGGACCAGAAAGCAGGAGGCCGGCATTCCGGAAAGGAAACTATGAGATGAGAAAATTCCTAACTGAAATAGCTTGGGAAACAGAGCTCAGAGGAAAGACGGATCAAGACAAGATGGACTACATCACACATAAGTGTGAGGAGGCAGCAGACAAGTTCGTCCCAGTCCTAAAGGAAAAATATGAAATGGAGATGAGAAACACAAGGTTTAATCAGAGTTACAAGCTAGCAAAGCAACTTAGTAAAAGGGCGTGCAGAAACTATAGAAACAACAGAACACTAGAGAGCAGAGAAAGATACCAGAGCGCCAGGAATGAATACGTCAGGGTGAGAAGAAAGGTAGAGAGGCAATATGAAAATAACATAGCGAGCAAAGCAAAGACTCAACCCAAACTGCTGCCAAGCCACATCAGGAGGAAAACAACAGTGAATGAACTGATAATGAAACTGAGGATAGGGGCAGAAAGATTCACTTCAAACGACTAGGAAATGTGAGAGGAACTCAATAAGGAATTACAGGAAGTCTTCACCTCAGAGCAAGGAGAAGTCCCAGAGATAAGGGAGAGAACATCAAACCAGACACCACTAGAGGAGTTTGTGATTACCAGTGGGGAGGTGAGGAACCATCTGCTATATTTGGACGTGACGAAGGCAATAGGCCCGGATGTAATCTCACCATGGATTTTAAAGGAAGGAGCAGAAGCTCTGTGCCTACCACTCTCCATGGTGTACAACAAGTCACTGGTAACAGGTGAGCTGACAAAAATTTGGAAGACGGCCAATTTAGTCCCAATATACAAGAAGGGTGATAGGCAGGAGGCATTGAACTACAGGCCTGTGTCCCTAACTTGCATTCCATGCAAGATGATGGAAAAGATTGTGCGAAAAAGCTAGTGGAACATCTGGAGCGGAAGAACTTTGTAACACAACATCAACATGGGTTCAGAGATGGCAAATCATGCCTAACAGGATTAATTGAGTTCTATGACCAGGCAACAATAATCAGGCAAGAGAGAGAGGCCTTGGCAGACTGCATATTTCTGGACTGCCAGAAAGCTTTTGACACAGTACCACATAAGAGACTAGTGCACAAACTGGAGATGCAGGCAGGAGTGAAAGGTAAGGTACTCCACTGGATAAGAGAGTACCTAAGCAACAGGACACGGACAGACATCGTGAAGGGTGAGGTATCGGAGTGGCGGGAAGTCACCATGTGGAGTCCGACAGGGATCAGTCCTTGGACCTATACTGTTTCTGATTTACGTAAATGATCTCCCAGACGGAATTGACTCGTTTCTTTCGATGTTTGCTGATGATGCAAAAATTATGAGGAGGATCAGGACAGAGGACGATAGTATGAGGCTACAAGATGACCTAGACAAACTGAAGGAATGGTCCGACAAATGGCTACTAAAGTTCAACCCAAGTAAATGTAAGGTAATGAAACTAGGAGGAGGAACTAGGTGGCCAGTCACTGGATACCGAATGGGAGATGAAGTCCTTCAGGAAGCGGACAAAGAGAAAGATCTGGGTGTTGGTATCACGCCAAACCTGTCTCTCAAAGCCCACATCAAAAGAATAACATCAGCGGCCTATGCGAGGCTGACTAACATCAGAACTACTTTCAGAAACCTGTGTAAGGAATCCTTCAGAACCTTGTATACCACATATGTAAGGTCAATCCTGGAGTATGCGGCCCCAGCATGGAGCCCGTACCTTGTCAAGCAAAAGACGAAGCTGGAAAAAGTTCAGAGGTATGCCACTAGGCTAGTGACAGAACTAAGAGGCATGAGTTATGAGGACAGACTACGTGAACTGCACCTCACGTCGCTGGAAGGCAGAAGAGCTAGGGAAGACATGATCACCACATACAAAATTTTCAGGGGAATTAACAGGGTGAACAAAGATGGATTATTTAACATGTGTGGTACACACACAAGGGGACACAGGTGGAAGCTGAGTACCCAAATGAGCCACAGAGACATTAGAAAGAACTTTTTCAGTGTCAGAGTAGTTAGTAAATGGAATGCACTATGAAGTGATGTGGTGGAGGCTGACTCCATTCAGTTTCAAATGTAGATATGTGTTACAACCATTGAGACTTAGTACGGTTCTTTCCCCGCAGTGATTAATTATATTAAATCGGCCTTGCCAACAGGTGTCTAGGGGTAAAGGAATAAAACACTGCATAACTTGGGGAAACAATATATCTACGTTAAGGATGACAAACATAATAATTAAATGGTACAGATAATAGCCAGAAATATTCTTTAGCATGCAATATTATATATACAAATCCTTATTGAGCAATGAGCAATATCACCAGCACATGAATTACTTAATAGAGTAAATGCACAATCATCTAACCAGAGAATTAACCAAGTATTAGCTAAAATAACCATTACCAAGGACTTAACTTAAAACATGTCTCCTCTCGACCAAAACTGCCAGCCTCTGCCCAAGCGTCGGATCCCAGGGCAGGCGTCTACCACAATATCAACTAAACATCCACATAAACTATTGTAGAAATTCTACTAACATAATGTAGTACTAATATTCAAATCATTATTAATCATAAGAGTATATAATAATGTTACATTACTCAATATAATTTACTGGCAAACAATAATAAGAATTAGTCAAGGTTGAACTATACTCACTCGCTTGACATCAAGTTCCCACACTGGCCATATCCAAATATGGTCAACCCCCCACACGGAGAAACCAACATGAAAATACTTGCAAAAGCCTCATACAATATAATGCAACTCAGGCACACAACAGCATGCTACAATATATAACATACAAGAATCTAATATCATCCAACTGGATACTATAATAATTATAGAACAAGACAATAGTAATATAAGCATCAGGAGTAATGTTAGAATCCTAGTAAGATTCGTAACAGCAGGACTCTGGGTCGAAGGTGTCACTTACTCTACAGGCAGCATAACGGAGGCAAAAACATTGAGCGTTACCCTGAGACAAGGGGACAGAGCAACCTTCAAACTCTCAAAAAGTGAGTGGGGACCCAGGGGTCGCATCCATTGGACCCCTTTCACCCCTACAGGGCTTCCCAGGGCCCTAAGACAGGTTTTGTTAAGGGTAAGCCCAGCCAGGGTACTGCTAACTGGCACCCAAGTCTACCAAACAAATTTCTAAAACTGAACCCCCGGGACGTGTCCACTCACGGGGGCCAAGCAGGGGAACCACCGAGCCCAGGAGGTCAGGGTCCTAATATAACAGGGGGCAGGGGAACAAAAGCAGGCCCCCCCTTACTAGGTACAAAAGCAGGCCCCCCCCACTAGGTACAAAAGCAGGCTCCCCCCCACTAGGTACAAAATCAGGGCCCCCCCACTAGGTACAAAAGCAGGCCCCCCCCCCCACTAGGTACAAAAGCAGGGCCCCCCACTAGGTACAAAAGCCGGCCCCCCCCCACTAGGTACAAAAGCAGGGCCCACCCCCACTAGGTACAAAAGCAGGCCCCCCCCCCCCACTAGGTACAAAAGCAGGGCCCCCCCCACTAGGTACAAAAGCAGGCCCCCCCCCACTATGCACAAAAAAAATGAAAAGAAAAACCCCGCAAGAGGACAACGGTACCCAGAAGGAACAGAACCGGCCACTGTAATATGTGAAAACTAGCTGCGCAGTACCCTGTGCTCCTACCAGTGCAAAAACTACCAGTTACTCCAAGGTAAAAAGCGAGGAGGAAACCCCCAACACTCCCAGGGCGGTCAATTACCGAGCAGCAAAAGACCAACAGAGGTAGTTCCCAAGGTTCCTTGTGGAAGACAACCCCAGTCCCCAAGGGCTGGGGCACTCAGCACTCAGTACAGGGCACTCAGGGAAGGGAACCCTAAGCACATGCAGCCCGAGTACCTGTGAATATTAGATTATTACTCCCTGCTCACACGCCACTGTAAGAGCAGTACTGAACACAAGGCATAGCACAACAGAGAGAATCTGGAGCTGGAGCCACACGACTGAGCCTTATCACATCAGCCGAGAACTGGGGTGTGGATCGCTGGCATGAGGGGTCTGGGGCTCCCCCTTCCCCCTCCCGGGGGTTGGGGGGGGGAGCTGAGCAGAAAAGTGACATGGCACATGTGGCATCATGTTCGTTTTCATTTGGGGAGTTCAGTTCACTCGTTTGTTTCAGTAGTGGTTTTAACCAGAAGAGGGGCTTGTTTTGAGGCGCTTGCCTTTCTGGGTGCCTGGCCTGGTCAATGGCAGACATAGAATGCTCCAAATCACATGTGCAGTTAAATAGGTCATTGCTCCTCGTGCCTCTCTGAGGGGGCCAGGTCCTGGCTCGTGGTCCCTGGTAGGCCTAAAACTTCATTCACACTGATGCCAATACTGTATACATATCTGTCTGGATAGCTCTGGGGAGCTTCCGGGCTCTCACCTAGAAAATGACGTTTTATTACATTCAAAGCTGGTTTTTTATTGTTTTGTGTGATGGAACTAAAAAGGAGTTCCCAGAAACCTTGGCAAGATGAGAAGGCTCAACTGTATCTACACTCGAATTGAAAGGGACAACCCTCGTAGCAGCCGAAGGGATATCCCAAAGAAAAACCCCAACCCTAAACCTGCTAATGGGCCAGGGGCAGGGGGAAAAAAGAGAAGGGCAAACTCCCTGCCCAAAGGAGAAAGAAGGAAAAGGAGGTATGGACAAAATCACCGCCTATTCCATGAGACAAGCATCATTTGCTAGCCCCGGACCTCAAACCGGGGACACAACCTTGACTGCTGCAATCCAGGAACTAAAGACACCAGCAGTTGCTGCCAGAAGCCCCTCCAAAATTGGCAGAGTAGAGCAACTTGAAGGGAGCATCCGCTTCATGACTCAGAGCCAAAGTTGTCACAGACCCAACAGGTAGCAGTGGAGGCAGACAAACTGAACATTGCCACAAAGCATGGATGGTGCACAACCCAGAAATTTGCTCGAAGTGAGAGCAGGGATGGTGGGTGGATCACAAGGACCACCAAACCCATAGGGGTTTTCCAGGGCTTGCAGGGTGAATGTTCCCTGCAGGTATGCCCAGGCACTGTTATCGCTATACAGGTAAACACCAGCATATAAACACACTCGACCCAAGGAGAGACTGACAGTCCAAGACAATAAGCTTACCTTCAGGGCGAGAGCCACCACAAGCATGGAGACCCCTTTAGGGAGTGAACCCTGACAACGCAAGGACAGCACTTAATGAGCGCACATGGAAGGTAGCCCTGGGCACATGCAGCTCCAAGAACACTAAACTGGCTCACGTTGCACAACCATACACAGAAAAAGCCTCGAGGGCAAAACACCACTGAGCTGAAACCAAGACCAGAGTCAGAACAATGAGAGAGGAACTAGGCACATTCATATCAGCATTAGAACTGAGGGTGGAGCAGTTGGCTGACACCTGACTGCCTCCCTCCTCCCCCCAAATGTTGAGGGAGGTGGAGGCAAATGAGCTAGCTCAAGTTTCATGAATTTTCAATTGTTTGTTTACATTGTTGTTCATTTGGTGGTTTTGAGGCTGTGGTCTATTTTGTTGCATTGACTTTCTGGGTGCCTTGCTTTGGTGGTGGCAAACAGAAATAAGTTGACAAATATTTTTCAGAACTGCCTTTGCTCCTTGCTGCACCTGTGAGGTGGGTCAGGTTCTGTCAATACGAACTCCACAACTGATGGCACCTTGTAGTTTGGCACTATATCAGTATAGTAGCTTCAGGGAGCCACTAGGGGCTTTCTACTGAAAAAAATAGGTTGTGGAAATAATAAGACTCAAATAGTAGTTATATCATCTAAGACTAGCCGGTGTGGCACTGTTCCAGGTCTAAAACAGACTTACTTGTTCATCCACACCTTAATCTCTGAACCATTTAGGTTTAAGGTGTTCCACTCAATACAATAATTTAGTGATGTTTGCAATGCTGGACATTTCTTAGAATTATGATACTGAGGATATAACAGTTAATGTGTTTCTTTTTTCTCCTATGCAGGAACGCAATGTGGAAGTGTTATTCTGCTACGAGGCCTATGATGTAGTAGTTCTCATGCAGCTACGGGAATTCACTATCAGGAAAATTGTTTCTGTAGAGAAAGAAAAGCGTCAGCATAAAGAAGCAGTTGATTACGAAGGAAGTAAGAAACTTAACAACTTTTGTATAACTTTTCTAACTGGCTGCTAAGAAGACAGAAAAACATTATGTTCATGAGTTTTTATTCATTCTTTGGTGAAAATTTTTTTTTTTTTATATTACTGCTAATTCCCCTCCTCTTTTAATTTGTATATTAATGTGAAATAACTGGTGTCCCATAATTTTCTGTTCTCGTAAGTTTCCAATTGTCTACATGCATCTACAATCTGGATTAATTAAAATTCCATAATGCCCATTGAATCTTTGCACACAAGTGCATTCAAATCATTAATTTGATTTTTAATACTGCTTTTGTTATTGTATTTTCTGTGAGGGAAATTGTCAGCTCTCTGGAGCTATCACACTGAATAAGTGCCATACTACTAGGTGTCATCAGTTGCAGAGTTCTGTTGGCCTTCTGTGGACTATGAGAAAAAAGTCCACTACGGGCTCACCATAGCCCGTGCTACTTGGAACTTTTTGTTCCAAGTTGCGAATCTTATACAACAAAACAACTATGAGCCAGATCCTGCCCCCCCCCCTTCAGAGAGGAGCAGGGAGCAATGGCCTGTGAACACTTTAAATAAATGTAAAGTTTATCACCTTTTCCACCATCCAAGGGAAGGCTCCTAGCAAGATAAGCAAATCAAAACAGACTACCGCATGGTTAAAACGAAACCGTAGCCTAAAATTTCCCAAACGAACTCCCCCACAATGAAAACAACATTTTGTGAAACTAGCCCCCCCCCCCTTCACTAGTCTGCCCCCCCCCTTTCACTAGTCTGCCCCCCCCCCCTTTCACTAGTCTGCCCCCCCCCCCTAACCTGCCTGGGTCAGCCAGGTCGTGCTGAGTCTAGTTCTATACTGATGTCCGGGCCTGGTAGTCACTTTGCTCTGGCTCTGGTATCCCGTTTTCTTTGGTGTTTTTGCTGTTGAGGCGGTGTGTTCCTATAGGGATGTGTGCGTGAGCCAGGAGTTTAGTGTACTGGAACTGCATGTGCTCAGGGTTTCCTTCCCTGTGCGCTCTGTAAGTACTAGCCTTGCATGGCGAAGGTTATCTTTCCCTGGGGGCATTCAGTCAACACTCCTTTCAGGGGGGCTTCCTCACGTGTGGTGGTCCTCGCCCTTAAGGTAAACCTTTAATCTGTGTTATTAAATAAATTAAATATATTAAAGCCTTTAATAAGTAAATTTGTGACTTTGTTTTTCCTTGGTTTGGGAGTGTTTTGGTTGGTGGGGAGCATTGTGGTCTGTGTGACCAGTTATTTTGTTAAAACAAACTGTGCCGAAGCTTCTCGCAGGCTACTCATACTCCTGCTGGGGTGGGGTATTTTCATACTCATGCATGGTATTTTCATGCAGGAGTGGGATATTTCATACCTGTACGTTTTTAGACTTGGGTTCGACTCCCTCTTAATTTTGCTTTCGGGGTTCCTTTGGGTTTCCCTGGGGGTAGGCATCTTTCTGGAGGTTTCTGTCCTCATGTCTTCCCCTTTGGAGGAGCATGAGGTTCTGTTGTGTGGCCCTATAAAAATAATGTATTGGGAATTGCAAGTCACTCTGTTACTCACATGTGTCTAAGAGTCGTACAGTACCTGTCTATTGATAGGTTAACCTTAATATTTTTGTGATTGCATTATGGCTATTTGTCCAAACATACAGTACTAAATTTATTTATAATTATTGATGGAAGATTCACCCAGTCAATTTCTGATGTTAAGTATTCTTGAAGCGTTTAGTGGTGTATTATTCCATCTGTCTTGCAGTCAAAGATGCTCTGTTTAAAGTGGTTTTTAGCTTGACATATTTGACGAAAGCTCAATTTGTTGTAATCTACAAGCTGGGAAGATGTACACCAAAGGACAGATGGTGTACCCAGACAAGAGGAAGGGTTTGGTGTATCTGTACCAAGCAGATGATTCCCTTATGCATATCTGTTGGAAGGACCGTGGCACTGGAACAGTTGAAGAGGTAGGACATTTACATCAATTGAAAGGCAAGGCAGTTTTATCTTCAGAATATAAATGTTTGGTAACCATTGTAACCATAGTCAAGCAAAAGTATTGTAGGTGGCTGTCAAACTGCTGAAATAATGCATGGATTTTGATGGACAATCTTATATTAAAAGTGATACATTTGGTAGATCAGTATAAAGTCTACAGGGACAAATCTGACCCAAATTTTATTTGTCAAGCACTTGCATGTATAGATTGTCAAAAGCTTAATTATTTATTTTTTTAATTTAAATGTGGCTTGAAAGCATAAATGTTAAAGTAAGCTGTTATTTTTCAGGATGTGATTATTTTCCCTGATGACTGTGAATATAAGCGTGTGTCACAGTGCACGACTGGTAGAGTTTTTGTACTCAAGTTTAAATCGTCAAGCAGACGACTCTTCTTTTGGATGCAGGTAAAAAAAAATAGTGTACTTGTATATGATATTGAATTTGTGGTTGTTGATAAATTGTTATAGAAGGGCAAAATGTATTGGCAAGTAAAGACTAGTAGTTTTAAAGTAGAAATTGTTAAGTACTGTAGTAGGTGTTTACATTTACAGCAAATAACTCGATATAAATGACATGTGGTACATCATGAACTTCCACAATATTTGCGTACTTTAAGGTTTTGCCTCCATAGGTGGTAAGATTGCTGAACTAACCAATGGTAATTTGTCTAATGTGCCGAGGGCTCGATGGTGCATTGTGAATTGGTGTTTACAATAATGTGCTGGAAGGTAATGCACCATCTATAGCAGATAATAAAACATATATACAGTATAGAGACCATTTTGGTAATCATACCCAAGCAGGTTGTATTATAAATGCAACAATTTTTTTTTTTTTTACTTTAGGAGCCGCCCAAGACGGACAAGGATGATGAGCAGTCTCGCAAAGTGAATGAACTACTCAATAATCCACCAGCTCCAGGGTCACAGCGCCCATCTGGTTCAACTGCAAATCCTGCTCTGGGATCGGAAATTACCAATTTAAGGGATTCTGATATCCAGAATCTGTTTGGGAATATTTCGCAACAACAGCTGATGCAGATCTTGGGAAGTGGAATGTCCAGTTTGGCAACACTGCTTGGTCCAGGGTTAGTTTATTATATAAATATGTATTGAGATAACCTTGTATAAATATTTCTTTAAATAGTTTATTAGCTAGTTTGACAAGATTTTAACCAGTAGTAGTAGTGAACAATAACAGAATATTGAAAGAAATTTGGCATGTCATTTTAGTGTAGAAAAGTATAAATATTGTAAAACTAAACACAAATGTGGCAGAAATGCTTTCAGAAAGCAAGTAATTTGAGATTTGGGGAGCATTTTCTATTAAGCGTACAGTATTTATGTTGTTATTTGAAATGCTTCGTTTGATTGGATGAGAACAAGGGTTTGGACTGTCAAGTTTTGGTATAGAATTTGCCGAGTACTATAGAGCTGTGTTCATAATGGCAGACATGTTAAAGTAAATAGTGTTGTTTAAATAATGTGTTTGGATATATGTTTTCAAATCAGATATATGTTTTGGATATATGTTTTCAGTCAGTCAGGTGCAGTCACAGTGAGAGGTTGTGTTAGCTGGAGCTCCGATTCTAATAACATTATTATTGCAATAATGGAAGGATTAGTAAAAGATTTGGTGAGTCTGGTTGGAGCTCTGAGAGCAGAGATGGATTCCCTGCGGGAGGAGGTACGACGGCTACGACTTCGGGAGGAAACGAAGGAGGAGGCCAGTGTTGACGGGACCTCATTAAGAAGGACTGACGAAACCAGTATTAAGAAGTCCTCGTCTTGGCAAGTTGTGAAAGACAGGGGTCTTAAGAAGACCTTGGCAAAACCGACAACTAATAGCCTACACCTAAGGACTTTTAACGCATTTGACGTATTAGAGGACGAGTGCTGTGTTGAACCTGTTGTTCAGCGAGGTGGCAAAGACAAAGTAACGAGGAGCATTGAAGCGCAGGTCCCTCAAACTGCTCGAAAGGAAAAGGGAGAATCGAAGCGAATTTTGGTTGTGGGAGATTCCAAAGTGAGGTATTTAGACAGAACGTTTTGTGCCAGAGATAGGGGGAACAGATTAAAGGTTTGCTATCCGGGAGCTGGAATTGGTGATATTGTTGGAAACATGAATGATATTATGACAGGAAATGGAAACAAACCCATTATTTGTATTAGTGCAGGGGGTAATGATATTGGACGAGTTAGGAGTGAGGAACTAATACAGAGATTCAGGACAGCCATTGAATTAGTTAGGAGCAAGGGAGGAATCCCGATCATATGTGGCATTCTTCCAAGAAAGGGAGTAGGAAATGCATGGATATCGAGGGCACTTGGTGTCAATTGCCGGCTGGAAAGATATTGCAAATCAAATGCAATATCTTTCATAGACAACTGGGAACACTTCTATGGAAGAAATGGAATGTATGCTCGTGATGGGGTGCATCTATCGAGAGCTGGGGTTGTTGCTGTTGCGAACTCGTTGGAAGAAGTGGTTAGAGGTGTTTGTTTGGGTTTAAACTGTTAGCTGATAGAGGTATGGGAATTGATTTGGAGGAAGGAGATAATAAAAGTACATGTTTGTGGGAGAAAGGAATTGGCAAAATGATCAGGGAAAGAGAAGGGCCTCAAAATAACAATTCACTTAAGGTATATTACACTAACAGTAGAAGTCTAAGAAATAAAATTAACGAATTAAATGCTCTTGTCTGCACAGAAAAAATAGATATTATTGCACTTACCGAAACGTGGATGAATGTAGAAAATAGAGAACTATTAGCTGAATATCAAATAAATGGATTTAAGAACATAAGAACATAAGAACAAAGGTAACTGCAGAAGGCCTATTGGCCCATACGAGGCAGCTCCTATTCTATAACCACCCAATCCCACTCATATACTTGTCCAACCCGTGCTTGAAACAATCGAGGGACCCCACCTCCACAATGTTACGCGGCAATTGGTTCCACAAATCAACAACCCTGTTACTGAACCAGTATTTACCCAAGTCTTTCCTAAATCTAAACTTATCCAATTTATATCCATTGTTTCGTGTTCTGTCCTGTGTTGATACTTTTAATACCCTATTAATATCCCCCCGGTTATGTCCATTCATCCACTTGTAAACCTCTATCATGTCACCCCTAACTCTTCGCCTTTCCAGTGAATGCAACTTAAGCTTTGTTAATCTTTCTTCATATGAAAGATTTCTAATTTGGGGAATTAACTTAGTCATCCTACGCTGGACACATTCAAGTGAATTTATATCCATTCTATAATATGGCGACCAAAACTGAACTGCATAATCTAAATGGGGCCTAACTAGAGCAAGATATAGCTTGAGAACCACACCAGGTGTCTTGTTACTAACGCTGCGATTAATAAATCCAAGTGTCCGATTTGCCTTATTACGAACATTTATGCATTGATCCTTTTGTTTTAAATTCTTACTAATCATAACTCCCAGATCCCTTTCGCAATCCGACTTCGCAATCACAACACCATCTAGCTCGTATCTTGTAACTCTATCATCATTACCTAACCTCAGAACTTTACATTTATCAGCATTAAACTGCATCTGCCAATCCTTTGACCATTTCAAAACCCTATCTAGATCAACTTGAAGTGATAGAGAGTCCTCCTCCGAATTAATTTCCCTACCGATTTTCGTATCATCGGCAAATTTGCAAATGTTAAGAACATAAGAACATAAGAACAAAGGTAACTGCAGAAGGCCTATTGGCCCATACGAGGCAGCTCCTATTCTATAACCACCCAATCCCACTCATATACTTGTCCAACCCGTGCTTGAAACAATCGAGGGACCCCACCTCCACAATGTTACGCGGCAATTGGTTCCACAAATCAACAACCCTGTTACTGAACCAGTATTTACCCAAGTCTTTCCTAAATCTAAACTTATCCAATTTATACCCATTGTTTCGTGTTCTGTCCTGTGTTGATACTTTTAATAACCTGTTAATATCCCCCCGGTTATGTCCATTCATCCACTTGTAAACCTCTATCATGTCACCCCTAACTCTTCGCCTTTCCAGTGAATGCAACTTAAGCTTTGTTAATCTTTCTTCATATGAAAGATTTCTAATTTGGGGAATTAACTTAGTCATCCTACGCTGGACACGTTCAAGTGAATTTATATCCATTCTATAATATGGCGACCAAAACTGAACTGCATAATCTAAATGGGGCCTAACTAGAGCAAGATATAGCTTGAGAACCACACCAGGTGTCTTGTTACTAACGCTGCGTTTAATAAATCCAAGTGTCCGATTTGCCTTATTACGAACATTTATGCATTGATCCTTTTGTTTTAAATTCTTACTAATCATAACTCCCAGATCCCTTTCGCAATCCGACTTCGCAATCACAACACCATCTAGCTCGTATCTTGTAACTCTATCATCATTACCTAACCTCAGAACTTTACATTTATCAGCATTAAACTGCATCTGCCAATCCTTTGACCATTTCAAAACCCTATCTAGATCAACTTGAAGTGATAGTGAGTCCTCCTCCGAATTAATTTCCCTACCGATTTTCGTATCATCGGCAAATTTGCAAATGTTGCTACTCAAACCTGAATCTAAATCATTTATATATATTATAAACAACAGAGGTCCCAGGACAGAGCCTTGAGGCACTCCACTTACAACATTTTCCCACTCTGACTTGATTCCATTTATACTAACTCTCTGTTTCCTTTGGTATAGCCATGCCCTAATCCAGCTTAATATAGCACCCCCAATACCATGAGACTCTATTTTTTTAATCAGTCTTTCATGTGGCACTGTATCAAAAGCTTTGCTAAAGTCAAGGTATACAACATCGCAATCCTTACCACTATCAACTGCCTCAACAATGCTAGAATAAAAAGATAACAAATTTGTTAAACATGAACGGCCATTTATAAAACCATGTTGCGACTCAATTATTAATTTATGTTTTTCAAGATGAAGACGAATTTTATTTGCTATTATAGATTCGAGTAACTTTCCCACAATAGACGTTAGGCTAATTGGTCGATAGTTAGACGCAAGTGATCTATCTCCTTTCTTAAAAACTGGTATCACATTAGCAACTTTCCAAAACTCTGGCACTCTGCCTGACTCTATTGATTTATTAAATATGGTTGACAGTGGGTCACAAAGCTCCTCTTTGCATTCTTTAAGCACCCTAGCAAACACTTCATCCGGCCCTGGGGATTTGTTTGGTTTGAGTTTTACTATTTGTTTAAGAACATCCTCCCTGGTAACTGCTAAACTCGTCAACCTGTCCTCGTCCCCACCCACATAGACTTGTTCGGCTGAAGGCATATTGTTAAGTTCCTCTTTAGTAAATACAGATACAAAATATTTATTAAAAATACTACTCATCTCTTCATCACTATCTGTTATTTGACCTGTCTCAGTTTTTAATGGACCTATCCTTTCCCTAGTCTTAGTACGATATAACTGAAAAAACCCTTTAGGATTTGTCTTTGCTTGCCCTGCTATGCGAACTTCATAGTTTCTTTTTGCTTTCCTTATCTCTTTTTTAACATTTCTAACCAGTTGTACGAATTCCTGTTCTAAAGTGACCTCCCCATTTTTAATCCTTTTGTACCAAGCTCTCTTTTTACCTATAAGGTTCTTCAAATTCTTTGTTATCCACTTTGGGTCATTAGTATACGATCTATTCAATTTGTATGGTATACTACGTTCCTGTGCTTTGTTTAGAATATTCTTAAATAAGTTATATATTGAATCCACATCGAAATCCCCATTTAAGTCACCTATCGCTGGGTTCATGTCTCGCTCCAAGACCGGCCCACACCCCATACCCAAGCCTTTCCAATCAATTTGACCCAAAAAATTTCTTAGGCTATTAAAATCAGCTTTTCGAAAATCTGGCACTTTAACAGAATTTTCTCCTACTGGTCTATTCCATTCTATGCTAAATCTGATTTCTTTGTGATCACTGCTCCCTAGCTCACTCCCTATTTCGATGTCATTAATTTGCGTTTCCCTGTTAGTTAACACTAAATCTAAAATATTATTTTCCCGTGTTGGTTCCTTAATGTGTTGCGTAAGAAAGCAATCGTCAATTAATTCTAGAAAATCTTCTGCTTCACTATTCCCTGTTTTGTTCAACCAGTTTATTCCGCTAAAATTAAAGTCACCCATGACATAAATACTGTTAGATCTAGATGCTCTAGATATTTCATCCCATAGATGCTTTGCTTCCATTCTGTCTAAATTTGGTGGCCTATATATTACTCCTATTATAATATTATTAGCTTTTTCGTTTAATTCAATCCAAATAGTTTCTGTGTGTGGCTCTGTTTTGATTCCTTCTTTGAGACTACATTTCAAATTATCCCTAACATATATGGCTACTCCACCTCCTCGTCTAATATATCTATCTGTGTGAAATAGTTTAAATCCATATATTTGATATTCAGCTAATAGTTCTCTATTTTCTACATTCATCCACGTTTCGGTAAGTGCAATAATATCTATTTTTTCTGTGCAGACAAGAGCATTTAATTCGTTAATTTTATTTCTTAGACTTCTACTGTTAGTGTAATATACCCTAAGTGAATTGTTATTTTGCGGACCTTCTCTTTCCCTGATCGTTTTGCCAATTCCTTTCTCCCACAAACACATACTTTTATTACCTCCTTCCTCCAAATCAATTCCCATACCTCTATCTACTAACAGTTTAAACCCAAACAAACACCTCTAACCACTTCTTCTAGCGAGTTCGCAACAGCAACAACCCCAGCTCTCGATAGATGCACCCCATCACGAGCATACATTTCATTTCTTCCATAGAAGTGTTCCCAGTTGTCTATGAAAGATATTGCATTTGATTTGCAATATCTTTCCAGCCGGCAATTGACACCAAGTGCCCTCGATATCCATTCATTTCCCACTCCCTTTCTTGGAAGAATGCCACATATGATCGGGATTCCTCCCTTGCTCCTAACTAACTCTATGGCTGTTTTATACCTCTGAATCAGTTCCTCACTCCTGACTCGACCAACATCATTTCCTCCCACGCTAATGCAAATAATGGGATTGTTCCCATTACCAGCCATAATATCATTCATGTTGTTTATAATATCACCAATGCCAGCTCCGGGATAGCAAACCCTTAACCTGTTCCCCCTATCTCTAGCACAAAACGTTCTATCCAAATACCTTATCTGGGAATCTCCCACAACTAATGTTTGCTTAGGTACTTCCTTTACTTTCTGAGGGGCCTGCGCTTCCTTTCTCTTCGTTGCTTTCCCTTTTGCGCGATCCACAGTCTCTCCACAGCACTCGTCCTCCAAAACGTCAAATGAATTTGAAGTTGCTATGACGTTTGAAGGCGGCTTTATCAAAGTCTTCTTAAGGCCCCTGTCTTTCACAACTCTCCAAGACGAGGTCCCTTTACTGCTGGTCTCCTCCTTCGTTACTTCTCGTTGTTTTTTAAGCTGACGCACCTCCTCCAGCAGAGAGTCCAACTCTGTCCTCAGGGCTCCCACTAGAGTCACCAGGTCCTTCACTACAACTTCCATATTGCTATGATAATATAACAACATAAACTATTTCACACAGATAGATATATTAGACGAGGAGGGGGAGTAGCCATATATGTTAGGGACAATATGAAATGTAGTCTCAAAGAGGGAATCAAAACTGAGCCACACACAGAAACTATTTGGATAGAATTATACGAAAAAGCAAATAATATTATAATAGGAGTAATATATAGGCCACCAAATTTAGACAGAATGGAAGCAAAGCATCTATGGGATGAAATATCTAGGGCATCTAGATCTAACAGTATTTACGTCATGGGTGACTTTAATTTTAGTGGAATAAACTGGTTGAACAAAACAGGGAATAGTGAAGCAGAAGATTTTCTAGAATTAATTGACGATTGCTTTCTTACGCAACACATTAAGGAACCAACACGGGAAAATAATATTTTAGATTTAGTGTTAACTAACAGGGAAACACAAATTAATGACATCGAAATAGAGAGTGAGCTAGGGAACAGTGAACACAAAGAAATCAGATTTAGCATAGAATGGAATAGACCTGTAGGAGAAAATTCTGTTAAAGTGCCAGATTTTCGAAAAGCTGATTTTAATAGCCTTAGAAATTTTTTGGGTCAAATTGATTGGAAAGTCTTGGGTATGGGGTGGGGGCCGGTCTTGAAGCGAGACATGAACCCAGCGACAGGTATACTTATTTAAGAATATTCTAAACAAAGCACAGGAACGTAGTATACCATACAAATTGAATAAGAACATAAGAACATAAGAACAAAGGTAACTGCAGAAGGCCTATTGGCCCATACGAGGCAGCTCCTATTCTATAACCACCCAATCCCACTCATATACTTGTCCAACCCGTGCTTGAAACAATCGAGGGACCCCACCTCCACAATGTTACGCGGCAATTGGTTCCACAAATCAACAACCCTGTTACTGAACCAGTATTTACCCAAGTCTTTCCTAAATCTAAACTTATCCAATTTATATCCATTGTTTCGTGTTCTGTCCTGTGTTGATACTTTTAATACCCTATTAATATCCCCCCGGTTATATCCATTCATCCACTTGTAAACCTCTATCATGTCACCCCTAACTCTTCGCCTTTCCAGTGAATGCAACTTAAGCTTTGTTAATCTTTCTTCATATGAAAGATTTCTAATTTGGGGAATTAACTTAGTCATCCTACGCTGGACACGTTCAAGTGAATTTATATCCATTCTATAATATGGCGACCAAAACTGAACTGCATAATCTAAATGGGGCCTAACTAGAGCAAGATATAGCTTGAGAACCACACCAGGTGTCTTGTTACTAACGCTGCGATTAATAAATCCAAGTGTCCGATTTGCCTTATTACGAACATTTATGCATTGATCCTTTTGTTTTAAATTCTTACTAATCATAACTCCCAGATAAGTTAGAATAGATCGAATACCAATGACCCAAAGTGGATAACAAAGAATTTGAAGAACCTTATAGGTAAAAAGAGAGCTTGGTACAAAAGGATTAAAAATGGGGAGGTCACTTTAGAACAGGAATTCGTACAACTGGTTAGAAATGTTAAAAAAGAGATAAGGAAAGCAAAAAGAAACTATAAAGTTCGCATAGCAGGGCAAGCAAAGACAAATCCTAAAGGTTTTTTTCAGTTATATCGTACTAAGACTAGGGAAAGGATAGGTCCATTAAAAACTGAGACAGGTCAAATAACAGATAGTGATGAAGAGATGAGTAGTATTTTTAATAAATATTTTGTATCTGTATTTACTAAAGAGGAACTTAACAATATGCCTTCAGCCGAACAAGTCTATGTGGGTGGGGACGAGGACAGGTTGACGAGTTTAACAGTTACCAGAGAGGATGTTCTTAAACAAATAGTAAAACTCAAACCAAACAAATCCCCAGGGCCGGATGAAGTGTTGGCCAGGGTGCTTAAAGAATGCAAAGAGGAGCTTTGTGACCCACTGTCAACCATATTTAAGAACATAAGAACAAAGGTAACTGCAGAAGGCCTATTGGCCCATACGAGGCAGCTCCTATTCTATAACCACCCAATCCCACTCATATACTTGTCCAACCCGTGCTTGAAACAATCGAGGGACCCCACCTCCACAATGTTACGCGGCAATTGGTTCCACAAATCAACAACCCTGTTACTGAACCAGTATTTACCCAAGTCTTTCCTAAATCTAAACTTATCCAATTTATATCCATTGTTTCGTGTTCTGTCCTGTGTTGATACTTTTAATACCCTACTAATATCCCCCCGGTTATGTCCATTCATCCACTTGTAAACCTCTATCATGTCACCCCTAACTCTTCGCCTTTCCAGTGAATGCAACTTAAGCTTTGTTAATCTTTCTTCATATGAAAGATTTCTAATTTGGGGAATTAACTTAGTCATCCTACGCTGGACACGTTCAAGTGAATTTATATCCATTCTGTAATATGGCGACCAAAACTGAACTGCATAATCTAAATGGGGCCTAACTAGCGCAAGATATAGCTTGAGAACCACACCAGGTGTCTTGTTACTAACGCTGCGATTAATAAATCCAAGTGTCCGATTTGCCTTATTACGAACATTTATGCATTGATCCTTTTGTTTTAAATTCTTACTAATCATAACTCCCAGATCCCTTTCGCAATCCGACTTCGCAATCACAACACCATCTAGCTCGTATCTTGTAACTCTATCATCATTACCTAACCTCAGAACTTTACATTTATCAGCATTAAACTGCATCTGCCAATCCTTTGACCATTTCAAAACCCTATCTAGATCAACTTGAAGTGATAGTGAGTCCTCCTCCGAATTAATTTCCCTACCGATTTTCGTATCATCGGCAAATTTGCAAATGTTGCTACTCAAACCTGAATCTAAATCATTTATATATATTATAAACAACAGAGGTCCCAGGACAGAGCCTTGAGGCACTCCACTTACAACATTTTCCCACTCTGACTTGATTCCATTTATACTAACTCTCTGTTTCCTTTGGTATAGCCATGCCCTAATCCAGCTTAATATAGCACCCCCAATACCATGAGACTCTATTTTTTTAATCAGTCTTTCATGTGGCACTGTATCAAAAGCTTTGCTAAAGTCAAGGTATACAACATCGCAATCCTTACCACTATCAACTGCCTCAACAATGCTAGAATAAAAAGATAACAAATTTGTTAAACATGAACGGCCATTTGTAAAACCATGTTGCGACTCAATTATTAATTTATGTTTTTCAAGATGAAGACGAATTTTATTTGCTATTATAGATTCGAGTAACTTTCCCACAATAGACGTTAGGCTAATTGGTCGATAGTTAGACGCAAGTGATCTATCTCCTTTCTTAAAAACTGGTATCACATTAGCAACTTTCCAAAACTCTGGCACTCTGCCTGACTCTATTGATTTATTAAATATGGTTGACAGTGGGTCACAAAGCTCCTCTTTGCATTCTTTAAGCACCCTAGCAAACACTTCATCCGGCCCTGGGGATTTGTTTGGTTTGAGTTTTACTATTTGTTTAATAAATCAATAGTCAGGCAGTGCCAGAGTTTTGGAAAGTTGCTAATGTGGTACCAATTTTTAAGAAAGGAGATAGATCACTTGCGTCTAACTATCGACCAATTAGCCTAACGTCTATTGTGGGAAAGTTACTCGAATCTATAATAGCAAATACAATTCGTCTTCATCTTGAAAAACATAAATTAATAATTGAGTCGCAACATGGTTTTATAAATGGCCGTTCATGTTTAACAAATTTGTTATCATTTTATTCTAGCATTGTTGAGGCAGTTGATAGTGGTAAGGATTGCGATGTTGTGTACCTTGACTTTAGCAAAGCTTTTGATACAGTGCCACATGAAAGACTGATTAAAAAGTTAGAGTCTCATGGTATTGGGGGTGCAATATTAAGCTGGATTAGGGCATGGTGAAGTCACAGTGAGAGGTTGTGTTAACCGGAGCTCCTGAGTGTTGTTATATTGTCATTGCAATATGGAAGTTGTAGTTAAGGACCTGGTGACTCTAGTGGGAGCCCTGAGGACAGAGTTGGACTTTCTGCGGGAGGAGGTGCGTCAGCTGAAGGGACAACGAGAGGTAACGAAGGAGGAGACCAGCAGTGGAGGGACCTCGTCTTGGAGAGTTGTGAAAGACAGGGGCCTTAAGAAGACTTTGATAAAGCCGCCTTCAAACGCCATAGCAACTTCTAATTCATTTGACGTTTTGGAGGACGAGTGCTGTGGAGAGACTGTGGATCGCGCAAAAGGGAAAGCAACGAAGAGAAAGGAAGCGCAGGCCCCTCAGAAAGTAAAGGAAGTACCTAAGCAAACATTAGTTGTGGGAGATTCCCAGATAAGGTATTTGGATAGAACGTTTTGTGCTAGAGATAGGGGGAACAGGTTAAGGGTTTGCTATCCCGGAGCTGGCATTGGTGATATTATAAACAACATGAATGATATTATGGCTGGTAATGGGAACAATCCCATTATTTGCATTAGCGTGGGAGGAAATGATGTTGGTCGAGTTAGGAGTGAGGAACTGATTCAGAGGTATAAAACAGCCATAGAGTTAGTTAGGAGCAAGGGAGGAATCCCGATCATATGTGGCATTCTTCCAAGAAAGGGAGTGGGAAATGAATGGATATCGAGGGCACTTGGTGTCAATTGCCGGCTGGAAAGATATTGCAAATCAAATGCAATATCTTTCATAGACAACTGGGAACACTTCTATGGAAGAAATGAAATGTATGCTCGTGATGGGGTGCATCTATCGAGAGCTGGGGTTGTTGCTGTTGCGAACTCGTTAGAAGAAGTGGTTAGAGGTGTTTGTTTGGGTTTAAACTGTTAGTAGATAGAGGTATGGGAATTGATTTGGAGGAAGGAGGTAATAATAGTATGTGTTTGTGGGAGAAAGGAATTGGCAAAACGATCAGGGAAAGAGAAGGTCCGCAAAAAAACAATTCACTTAGGGTATATTACACTAACAGTAGAAGTCTAAGAAATAAAATTAACGAATTAAATGCTCTTGTCTGCACAGAAAAAATAGATATTATTGCACTTACCGAAACGTGGATGAATGTAGAAAATAGAGAACTATTAGCTGAATATCAAATATATGGATTTAAACTATTTCACACAGATAGATATATTAGACGAGGAGGTGGAGTAGCCATATATGTTAGGGACAATTTGAAATGTAGTCTCAAAGAGGGAATCAAAACAGAGCCACACACAGAAACTATTTGGATTGAATTAAACGAAAAAGCTAATAATATTATAATAGGAGTAATATATAGGCCACCAAATTTAGACAGAATGGAAGCAAAGCATCTATGGGATGAAATATCTAGAGCATCTAGATCTAACAGTATTTATGTCATGGGTGACTTTAATTTTAGCGGAATAAACTGGTTGAACAAAACGGGGAATAGTGAAGCAGAAGATTTTCTAGAATTAATTGACGATTGCTTTCTTACGCAACACATTAAGGAACCAACACGGGAAAATAATATTTTAGATTTAGTGTTAACTAACAGGGAAACGCAAATTAATGACATCGAAATAGGGAGTGAGCTAGGGAGCAGTGATCACAAAGAAATCAGATTTAGCATAGAATGGAATAGACCAGTAGGAGAAAATTCTGTTAAAGTGCCAGATTTTCGAAAAGCTGATTTTAATAGCCTAAGAAATTTTTTGGGTCAAATTGATTGGAAAGTCTTGGGTATGGGGTGTGGGCCGGTCTTGGAGCGAGACATGAACCCAGCGATAGGTGACTTAAATGGGGATTTCGATGTGGATTCAATATATAACTTATTTAAGAATATTCTAAACAAAGCACAGGAACGTAGTATACCATACAAATTGAATAGATCGAATACTAATGACCCAAAGTGGATAACAAAGAATTTGAAGAACCTTATAGGTAAAAAGAGAGCTTGGTACAAAAGGATTAAAAATGGGGAGGTCACTTTAGAACAGGAATTCATACAACTGGTTAGAAATGTTAAAAAGAGATAAGGAAAGCAAAAAGAAACTATGAAGTTCGCATAGCAGGGCAAGCAAAGACAAATCCTAAAGGGTTTTTTCAGTTATATCGTACTAAGACTAGGGAAAGGATAGAACATAAGAACATAAGAACATAAGAACAAAGGTAACTGCAGAAGGCCTATTGGCCCATACGAGGCAGCTCCTATTCTATAACCACCCAATCCCACTCATATACTTGTCCAACCCGTGCTTGAAACAATCGAGGGACCCCACCTCCACAATGTTACGCGGCAATTGGTTCCACAAATCAACAACCCTGTTACTGAACCAGTATTTACCCAAGTCTTTCCTAAATCTAAACTTATCCAATTTATATCCATTGTTTCGTGTTCTGTCCTGTGTTGATACTTTTAATACCCTATTAATATCCCCCCGGTTATGTCCATTCATCCACTTGTAAACCTCTATCATGTCACCCCTAACTCTTCGCCTTTCCAGTGAATGCAACTTAAGCTTTGTTAATCTTTCTTCATATGAAAGATTTCTAATTTCTAAAGATAGGTCCATTAAAAACTGAGACAGGTCAAATAACAGATAGTGATGAAGAGATGAGTAGTATTTTTAATAAATATTTTGTATCTGTATTTACTAAAGAGGAACTTAACAATATGCCTTCAGCCGAACAAGTCTATGTGGGTGGGGACGAGGACAGGTTGACGAGTTTAGCAGCTACCAGGGAGGATGTTCTTAAACAAATAGTAAAACTCAAACCAAACAAATCCCCAGGGCCGGATGAAGTGTTTGAACATAAGAACATAAGAACATAAGAACAAAGGTAACTGCAGAAGGCCTATTGGCCCATACGAGGCAGCTCCTATTCTATAACCACCCAATCCCACTCATATACTTGTCCAACCCGTGCTTGAAACAATCGAGAACATAAGAACATAAGAACAAAGGTAACTGCAGAAGGCCTATTGGCCCATGCGAGGCAGCTCCTATTCTATAACCACCCAATCCCACTCATATACTTGTCCAACCCGTGCTTGAAACAATCGAGGGACCCCACCTCCACAATGTTACGCGGCAATTGGTTCCACAAATCAACAACCCTGTTACTGAACCAGTATTTACCCAAGTCTTTCCTAAATCTAAACTTATCCAATTTATACCCATTGTTTCGTGTTCTGTCCTGTGTTGATACTTTTAATACCCTATTAATATCCCCCCGGTTATGTCCATTCATCCACTTGTAAACCTCTATCATGTCACCCCTAACTCTTCGCCTTTCCAGTGAATGCAACTTAAGCTTTGTTAATCTTTCTTCATATGAAAGATTTCTAATTTGGGGAATTAACTTAGTCATCCTACGCTGGACACGTTCAAGTGAATTTATATCCATTCTATAATATGGCGACCAAAACTGAACTGCATAATCTAAATGGGGCCTAACTAGAGCAAGATATAGCTTGAGAACCACACCAGGTGTCTTGTTACTAACGCTGCGATTAATAAATCCAAGTGTCCGATTTGCCTTATTACGAACATTTATGCATTGATCCTTTTGTTTTAAATTCTTACTAATCATAACTCCCAGATCCCTTTCGCAATCCGACTTCGCAATCACAACACCATCTAGCTCGTATCTTGTAACTCTATCATCATTACCTAACCTCAGAACTTTACATTTATCAGCATTAAACTGCATCTGCCAATCCTTTGACCATTTCAAAACCCTATCTAGATCAACTTGAAGTGATAGTGAGTCCTCCTCCGAATTAATTTCCCTACCGATTTTCGTATCATCGGCAAATTTGCAAATGTTGCTACTCAAACCTGAATCTAAATCATTTATATATATTATAAACAACAGAGGTCCCAGGACAGAGCCTTGAGGCACTCCACTTACAACATTTTCCCACTCTGACTTGATTCCATTTATACTAACTCTCTGTTTCCTTTGGTATAGCCATGCCCTAATCCAGCTTAATATAGCACCCCCAATACCATGAGACTCTATCTTTTTAATCAGTCTTTCATGTGGCACTGTATCAAAAGCTTTGCTAAAGTCAAGGTATACAACATCGCAATCCTTACCACTATCAACTGCCTCAACAATGCTAGAATAAAAAGATAACAAATTTGTTAAACATGAACGGCCATTTATAAAACCATGTTGCGACTCAATTATTAATTTATGTTTTTCAAGATGAAGACGAATTTTATTTGCTATTATAGATTCGAGTAACTTTCCCACAATAGACGTTAGGCTAATTGGTCGATAGTTAGACGCAAGTGATCTATCTCCTTTCTTAAAAACTGGTATCACATTAGCAACTTTCCAAAACTCCGGCACTCTGCCTGACTCTATTGATTTATTAAATATGGTTGACAGTGGGTCACAAAGCTCCTCTTTGCATTCTTTAAGCACCCTGGCAAACACTTCATCCGGCCCTGGGGATTTGTTTGGTTTGAGTTTTACTATTTGTTTAAGAACATCCTCCCTGGTAACTGTTAAACTCGTCAACCTGTCCTCGTCCCCACCCACATAGACTTGTTCGGCTGAAGGCATATTGTTAAGTTCCTCTTTAGTAAATACAGATACAAAATATTTATTAAAAATACTACTCATCTCTTCATCACTATCTGTTATTTGACCTGTCTCAGTTTTTAATGGACCTATCCTTTCCCTAGTCTTAGTACGATATAACTGAAAAAACCCTTTTAGGATTTGTCTTTGCTTGCCCTGCTATGCGAACTTCATAGTTTCTTTTTGCTTTCCTTATCTCTTTTTTAACATTTCTAACCAGTTGTACGAATTCCTGTTCTAAAGTGACCTCCCCATTTTTAATCCTTTTGTACCAAGCTCTCTTTTTACCTATAAGGTTCTTCAAATTCTTTGTTATCCACTTTGGGTCATTAGTATTCGATCTATTCAATTTGTATGGTATACTACGTTCCTGTGCTTTGTTTAGAATATTCTTAAATAAGTTATATATTGAATCCACATCGAAATCCCCATTTAAGTCACCTATCGCTGGGTTCATGTCTCGCTCCAAGACCGGCCCACACCCCATACCCAAGACTTTCCAATCAATTTGACCCAAAAAATTTCTTAGGCTATTAAAATCAGCTTTTCGAAAATCTGGCACTTTAACAGAATTTTCTCCTACTGGTCTATTCCATTCTATGCTAAATCTGATTTCTTTGTGATCACTGCTCCCTAGCTCACTCCCTATTTCGATGTCATTAATTTGCGTTTCCCTGTTAGTTAACACTAAATCTAAAATATTATTTTCCCGTGTTGGTTCCTTAATGTGTTGCGTAAGAAAGCAATCGTCAATTAATTCTAGAAAATCTTCTGCTTCACTATTCCCTGTTTTGTTCAACCAGTTTATTCCGCTAAAATTAAAGTCACCCATGACATAGATACTGTTAGATCTAGATGCTCTAGATATTTCATCCCATAGATGCTTTGCTTCCATTCTGTCTAAATTTGGTGGCCTATATATTACTCCTATTATAATATTATTAGCTTTTTCGTTTAATTCAATCCAAATAGTTTCTGTGAGTGGCTCTGTTTTGATTCCCTCTTTGAGACTACATTTCAAATTGTCCCTAACATATATGGCTACTCCACCTCCTCGTCTAATATATCTATCTGTGTGAAATAGTTTAAATCCATATATTTGATATTCAGCTAATAGTTCTCTATTTTCTACATTCATCCACGTTTCGGTAAGTGCAATAATATCTATTTTTTCTGTGCAGACAAGAGCATTTAATTCGTTAATTTTATTTCTTAGACTTCTACTGTTAGTGTAATATACCCTAAGTGAATTGTTATTTTGCGGACCTTCTCTTTCCCTGGTCGTTTTGCCAATTCCTTTCTCCCACAAACACATACTTTTATTACCTCCTTCCTCCAAATCAATTCCCACACCTCTATCTACTAACAGTTTAAACCCAAACAAACACCTCTAACCACTTCTTCTAACGAGTTCGCAACAGCAACAACCCCAGCTCTCGATAGATGCACCCCATCACGAGCATACATTTCATTTCTTCCATAGAAGTGTTCCCAGTTGTCTATGAAAGATATTGCATTTGATTTGCAATATCTTTCCAGCCGGCAATTGACACCAAGTGCCCTCGATATCCATTCATTTCCCACTCCCTTTCTTGGAAGAATGCCACATATGATCGGGATTCCTCCCTTGCTCCTAACTAACTCAATGGCTGTTTTATACCTCTGAATCAGTTCCTCACTCCTAACTCGGCCAACATCATTTCCTCCCACGCTAATGCAAATAATGGGATTGTTCCCATTACCAGCCATAATATCATTCATGTTGTTTATAATATCACCAATGCCAGCTCCGGGATAGCAAACCCTTAACCTGTTCCCCCTATCTCTAGCACAAAACGTTCTATCCAAATACCTTATCTGGGAATCTCCCACAACTAATGTTTGCTTAGGTACTTCCTTTACCCTCTGAGGGGCCTGCGCTAGAGTGTTGTTATATTATCATAGCAATATGGAAGTTGTAGTGAAGGACCTGGTGACTCTAGTGGGAGCCCTGAGGACAGAGTTGGACTCTCTGCGGGAGGAGGTGCGTCAGCTTAAAAAACAACGAGAAGTAACGAAGGAGGAGACCAGCAGTAAAGGGACCTCGTCTTGGAGAGTTGCGAAAGACAGGGGCCTTAAGAAGACTTTGATAAAGCCGCCTTCAAACGCCATAGCAACTTCAAATTCATTTGACGTTTTGGAGGACGAGTGCTGTGGAGAGACTGTGGATCGCGCAAAAGGGAAAGCAACGAAGAGAAAGGAAGCGCAGGCCCCTCAGAAAGTAAAGGAAGTACCTAAGCAAACATTAGTTGTGGGAGATTCCCAGATAAGGTATTTGGATAGAACGTTTTGTGCTAGAGATAGGGGGAACAGGTTAAGGGTTTGCTATCCCGGAGCTGGCATTGGTGATATTATAAACAACATGAATGATATTATGGCTGATAATGGGAACAATCCCATTATTTGCATTAGCGTGGGAGGAAATGATGTTGGTCGAGTCAGGAGTGAGGAACTGATTCAGAGGTATAAAACAGCCATAGAGTTAGTTAGGAGCAAGGGAGGAATCCCGATCATATGTGGCATTCTTCCAAGAAAGGGAGTGGGAAATGAATGGATATCGAGGGCACTTGGTGTCAATTGCCGGCTGGAAAGATATTGCAAATCAAATGCAATATCTTTCATAGACAACTGGGAACACTTCTATGGAAGAAATGAAATGTATGCTCGTGATGGGGTGCATCTATCGAGAGCTGGGGTTGTTGCTGTTGCGAACTCGCTAGAAGAAGTGGTTAGAGGTGTTTGTTTGGGTTTAAACTGTTAGTAGATAGAGGTATGGGAATTGATTTGGAGGAAGGAGGTAATAAAAGTATGTGTTTGTGGGAGAAAGGAATTGGCAAAACGATCAGGGAAAGAGAAGGTCCGCAAAATAACAATTCACTTAGGGTATATTACACTAACAGTAGAAGTCTAAGAAATAAAATTAACGAATTAAATGCTCTTGTCTGCACAGAAAAAATAGATATTATTGCACTTACCGAAACGTGGATGAATGTAGAAAATAGAGAACTATTAGCTGAATATCAAATATATGGATTTAAACTATTTCACACAGATAGATATATTAGACGAGGAGGTGGAGTAGCCATATATGTTAGGGACAATTTGAAATGTAGTCTCAAAGAGGGAATCAAAACAGAGCCACACACAGAAACTATTTGGATTGAATTAAACGAAAAAGCTAATAATATTATAATAGGAGTAATATATAGGCCACCAAATTTAGACAGAATGGAAGCAAAGCATCTATGGGATGAAATATCTAGAGCATCTAGATCTAACAGTATTTATGTCATAGGTGACTTTAATTTTAGCGGAATAAACTGGTTGAACAAAACAGGGAATAGTGAAGCAGAAGATTTTCTAGAATTAATTGACGATTGCTTTCTTACGCAACACATTAAGGAACCAACACGGGAAAATAATATTTTAGATTTAGTGTTAACTAACAGGGAAACGCAAATTAATGACATCGAAATAGGGAGTGAGCTAGGGAGCAGTGATCACAAAGAAATCAGATTTAGCATAGAATGGAATAGACCAGTAGGAGAAAATTCTGTTAAAGTGCCAGATTTTCGAAAAGCTGATTTTAATAGCCTAAGAAATTTTTTGGGTCAAATTGATTGGAAAGGCTTGGGTATAGGGTGTGGGCCGGTCTTGGAGCGAGACATGAACCCAGCGATAGGTGACTTAAATGGGGATTTCGATGTGGATTCAATATATAACTTATTTAAGAATATTCTAAACAAAGCACAGGAACGTAGTATACCATACAAATTGAATAGATCGTATACTAATGACCCAAAGTGGATAACAAAGAATTTGAAGAACCTTATAGGTAAAAAGAGAGCTTGGTACAAAAGGATTAAAAATGGGGAGGTCACTTTAGAACAGGAATTCGTACAACTGGTTAGAAATGTTAAAAAAGAGATAAGGAAAGCAAAAAGAAACTATGAAGTTCGCATAGCAGGGCAAGCAAAGACAAATCCTAAAGGGTTTTTTCAGTTATATCGTACTAAGACTAGGGAAAGGATAGGTCCATTAAAAACTGAGACAGGTCAAATAACAGATAGTGATGAAGAGATGAGTAGTATTTTTAATAAATATTTTGTATCTGTATTTACTAAAGAGGAACTTAACAATATGCCTTCAGCCGAACAAGTCTATGTGGGTGGGGACGAGGACAGGTTGACGAGTTTAGCAGTTACCAGGGAGGATGTTCTTAAACTAATAGTAAAACTCAAACCAAACAAATCCCCAGGGCCGGATGAAGTGTTTGCTAGGGTGCTTAAAGAATGCAAAGAGGAGCTTTGTGACCCACTGTCAACCATATTTAATAAATCAATAGAGTCAGGCAGAGTGCCAGAGTTTTGGAAAGTTGCTAATGTGATACCAGTTTTTAAGAAAGGAGATAGATCACTTGCGTCTAACTATCGACCAATTAGCCTAACGTCTATTGTGGGAAAGTTACTCGAATCTATAATAGCAAATAAAATTCGTCTTCATCTTGAAAAACATAAATTAATAATTGAGTCGCAACATGGTTTTATAAATGGCCGTTCATGTTTAACAAATTTGTTATCTTTTTATTCTAGCATTGTTGAGGCAGTTGATAGTGGTAAGGATTGCGATGTTGTATACCTTGACTTTAGCAAAGCTTTTGATACAGTGCCACATGAAAGACTGATTAAAAAAATAGAGTCTCATGGTATTGGGGGTGCTATATTAAGCTGGATTAGGGCATGGCTATACCAAAGGAAACAGAGAGTTAGTATAAATGGAATCAAGTCAGAGTGGGAAAATGTTGTAAGTGGAGTGCCTCAAGGCTCTGTCCTGGGACCTCTGTTGTTTATAATATATATAAATGATTTAGATTCAGGTTTGAGTAGCAACATTTGCAAATTTGCCGATGATACGAAAATCGGTAGGGAAATTAATTCGGAGGAGGACTCACTATCACTTCAAGTTGATCTAGATAGGGTTTTGAAATGGTCAAAGGATTGGCAGATGCAGTTTAATGCTGATAAATGTAAAGTTCTGAGGTTAGGTAATGATGATAGAGTTACAAGATACGAGCTAGATGGTGTTGTGATTGCGAAGTCGGATTGCGAAAGGGATCTGGGAGTTATGATTAGTAAGAATTTAAAACAAAAGGATCAATGCATAAATGTTCGTAATAAGGCAAATCGGACACTTGGATTTATTAATCGCAGCATTAGTAACAAGACACCTGGTGTGGTTCTCAAGCTATATCTTGCTCTAGTTAGGCCCCATTTAGATTATGCAGTTCAGTTTTGGTCGCCATATTATAGAATGGATATAAATTCACTTGAACGTGTCCAGCGTAGGATGACTAAGTTAATTCCCCAAATTAGAAATCTTTCATATGAAGAAAGATTAACAGAGCTTAAGTTGCATTCACTGGAAAGGCGAAGAGTTAGGGGTGACATGATAGAGGTTTACAAGTGGATGAATGGACATAACCGGGGGGATATTAATAGGGTATTAAAAGTATCAACACAGGACAGAACACGAAACAATGGATATAAATTGGATAAGTTTAGATTTAGGAAAGACTTGGGTAAATACTGGTTCAGTAACAGGGTTGTTGATTTGTGGAACCAATTGCCGCGTAACATTGTGGAGGTGGGGTCCCTCGATTGTTTCAAGCACGGGTTGGACAAGTATATGAGTGGGATTGGGTGGTTATAGAATAGGAGCTGCCTCGTATGGGCCAATAGGCCTTCTGCAGTTACCTTTGTTCTTATGTTCTTATGTTCTTATGCTTCCTTTCTCTTCGTTGCTTTCCCTTTTGCGCGATCCACAGTCTCTCCACAGCACTCGTCCTCCAAAACGTCAAATGAATTAGAGGTTGCTATGGCGTTTGAAGGCGGCTTTATCAAAGTCTTCTTAAGGCCCCTGTCTTTCACAACTCTCCAAGACGAGGTCCCTTTACTGCTGGTCTCCTCCTTCGTTACTTCTCGTTGTTCTTTAAGCTGACGCACCTCCTCCCGCAGAAAGTCCAACTCTGTCCTCAGGGCTCCCACTAGAGTCACCAGGTCCTTAACTAAAAAGGACCCCACCTCCACAATGTTACGCGGCAATTGGTTCCACAAATCAACAACCCTGTTACTGAACCAGTATTTACCCAAGTCTTTCCTAAATCTAAACTTATCCAATTTATATCCATTGTTTCGTGTTCTGTCCTGTGTTGATACTTTTAATACCCTATTAATATCCCCCCGGTTATGTCCATTCATCCACTTGTAAACCTCTATCATGTCACCCCTAACTCTTCGCCTTTCCAGTGAATGCAACTTAAGCTTTGTTAATCTTTCTTCATATGAAAGATTTCTAATTTGGGGAATTAACTTAGTCATCCTACGCTGGACACGTTCAAGTGAATTTATATCCATTCTATAATATGGCGACCAAAACTGAACTGCATAATCTAAATGGGGCCTAACTAGAGCAAGATATAGCTTGAGAACCACACCAGGTGTCTTGTTACTAACGCTGCGATTAATAAATCCAAGTGTCCGATTTGCCTTATTACGAACATTTATGCATTGATCCTTTTGTTTTAAATTCTTACTAATCATAACTCCCAGATCCCTTTCGCAATCCGACTTCGCAATCACAACACCATCTAGCTCGTATCTTGTAACTCTATCATCATTACCTAACCTCAGAACTTTACATTTATCAGCATTAAACTGCATCTGCCAATCCTTTGACCATTTCAAAACCCTATCTAGATCAACTTGAAGTGATAGTGAGTCCTCCTCCGAATTAATTTCCCTACCGATTTTCGTATCATCGGCAAATTTGCAAATGTTGCTACTCAAACCTGAATCTAAATCATTTATATATATTATAAACAACAGAGGTCCCAGGACAGAGCCTTGAGGCACTCCACTTACAACATTTTCCCACTCTGACTTGATTCCATTTATACTAACTCTCTGTTTCCTTTGGTATAGCCATGCCCTAATCCAGCTTAATATAGCACCCCCAATACCATGAGACTCTATTTTTTTAATCAGTCTTTCATGTGGCACTGTATCAAAAGCTTTGCTAAAGTCAAGGTATACAACATCGCAATCCTTACCACTATCAACTGCCTCAACAATGCTAGAATAAAAAGATAACAAATTTGTTAAACATGAACGGCCATTTATAAAACCATGTTGCGACTCAATTATTATTAGTTTGCCAGGGTGCTTAAAGAATGCAAAGAGGAGCTTTGTGACCCACTGTCAACCATATTTAATAAATCAATAGAGTCAGGCAGAGTGCCAGAGTTTTGGAAAGTTGCTAATGTGATACCAGTTTTTAAGAAAGGAGATAGATCACTTGCGTCTAACTATCGACCAATTAGCCTAACGTCTATTGTGGGAAAGTTACTCGAATCAATAATAGCAAATAAAATTCGTCTTCATCTTGAAAAACATAAATTAATAATTGAGTCGCAACATGGTTTTATAAATGGCCGTTCATGTTTAACAAATTTGTTATCATTTTATTCTAGCATTGTTGAGGCAGTTGATAGTGGTAAGGATTGCGATGTTGTATACCTTGACTTTAGCAAAGCTTTTGATACAGTGCCACATGAAAGACTGATTAAAAAGATAGAGTCTCATGGTATTGGGGGTGCTATATTAAGCTGGATTAGGGCATGGCTATACCAAAGGAAACAGAGAGTTAGTATAAATGGAATCAAGTCAGAGTGGGAAAATGTTGTAAGTGGAGTGCCTCAAGGCTCTGTCCTGGGACCTCTGTTGTTTATAATATATATAAATGATTTAGATTCAGGTTTGAGTAGCAACATTTGCAAATTTGCCGATGATACGAAAATCGGTAGGGAAATTAATTCGGAGGAAGACTCACTATCACTTCAAGTTGATCTAGATAGGGTTTTGAAATGGTCAAAGGATTGGCAGATGCAGTTTAATGCTGATAAATGTAAAGTTCTGAGGTTAGGTAATGATGATAGAGTTACAAGATACGAGCTAGATGGTGTTGTGATTGCGAAGTCGGATTACGAAAGGGATCTGGGAGTTATGATTAGTAAGAATTTAAAACAAAAGGATCAATGCATAAATGTTCGTAATAAGGCAAATCGGACACTTGGATTTATTAATCGCAGCGTTAGTAACAAGACACCTGGTGTGGTTCTCAAGCTATATCTTGCGCTAGTTAGGCCCCATTTAGATTATGCAGTTCAGTTTTGGTCGCCATATTACAGAATGGATATAAATTCACTTGAACGTGTCCAGCGTAGGATGACTAAGTTAATTCCCCAAATTAGAAATCTTTCATATGAAGAAAGATTAACAAAGCTTAAGTTGCATTCACTGGAAAGGCGAAGAGTTAGGGGTGACATGATAGAGGTTTACAAGTGGATGAATGGACATAACCGGGGGGATATTAATAGGGTATTAAAAGTATCAACACAGGACAGAACACGAAACAATGGGTATAAATTGGATAAGTTTAGATTTAGGAAAGACTTGGGTAAATACTGGTTCAGTAACAGGGTTGTTGATTTGTGGAACCAATTGCCGCGTAACATTGTGGAGGTGGGGTCCCTCGATTGTTTCAAGCACGGGTTGGACAAGTATATGAGTGGGATTGGGTGGTTATAGAATAGGAGCTGCCTCGTATGGGCCAATAGGATTCTGCAGTTACCTTTGTTCTTATGTTCTTATGTTCTTATGGCTATACCAAAGGAAACAGAGAGTTAGTATAAATGGAGTCAAGTCAGAGTGGGAAAATGTTGTAAGTGGGGTGCCTCAGGGCTCTGTCCTGGGACCTCTGTTGTTTATAATATATATAAATGATTTAGATTCAGGTTTGAGTAGCAACATTTGCAAAGTTGCCGATGATACGAAAATCGGTAGGGAAATTAATTCGGAGGAGGACTCACTATCACTTCAAGTTGATCTAGATAGGGTTTTGAAATGGTCGAAGGATTGGCCGATGCAGTTTAATGCTGATAAATGTAAAGTTCTGAGGTTAGGTAATGATGATAGGGTTACAAGATACGAGCTAGATGGTGTTGAGATTGCGAAGTCGAATTGCGAAAGGGATCTGGGAGTTATGATTAGCAAGAATTTAAAACAAAAGGATCAATGCATAAATGTTCTTAATAAGGCAAATCGGACACTTGGATTTATTAATCGCAGCGTTAGTAACAAGACACCTGGTGTGGTTCTCAAGCTATATCTTGCTCTAGTTAGGCCCCATTTAGATTATGCAGTTCAGTTTTGGTCGCCATATTATAGAATGGATATAAATTCACTTGAACGTGTCCAGCGTAGGATGACTAAGTTAATTCCCCAAATTAGAAATCTTTCATATGAAGAAAGATTAACAAAGCTTAAGTTGCATACCAACTTTACTTTCACTGGAAAGGCGAAGAGTTAGGGGTGACATGATAGAGGTTTACAAGTGGGTGAATGGACATAACAAAGGGGATATTAATAGGGTATTAAAAGTATCAACACAAGACAGAACACGAAACAATGGGTATAAATTGGATAAGTTTAGATTTAGGAAAGACTTGGGTAAATACTGGTTCAGTAACAGGGTTGTTGATTTGTGGAACCAATTGCGCCGTAACATTGTGGAGGTGGGGTCCCTCGATTGTTTCAAGCATGGGTTGGACAAGTATATGAGTGGGATTGGGTGGTTATAAATAGGAGCTGCCTCGTATGGGCCAATAGGCCTTCTGCAGTTGCCTTTGTTCTTATGTTCTTAAATATGTATTTTGGGCTTGTACTGGTACTTGTACTTTTGATCCTCCCCCTTGTTTTATTTTCATGGAAAAACATCATAAATGTTGAGCCCAACTTGAGGATTATTTATAGTTGTTAAATCATAATAATTGGTTGGCAATTTTATTTTCACATATTTGCAGTAGGTCTGGCAGTGGTGGGGGTCGAAGTGGTAGTGGAAGTAGCAGCTCGACTTCTGCCACAACAGCAGCTTCCACCACTCCAGCTGCTACCACCACCCCGACACCTGCACCTACCCCTGCTCAAGGTATAGTAGAACATACAGATGTAAATGTGTTTGTAGACACTATATAGAAATTAGTCTTAAACTTGAAACTCGCCTCAGCTCGAATCCTGTTCTAAACGTTGGTACAGCACTGAGAACAGCGATGGTCTGGCATCTTTCAGGGGGTCAGCATTATATTACTGATAAGTGGTTGGGCCCCCATTCCCTCGCATGTCTTTGTATCCCAGTTCTTGTGCATCAGTTATCCCCATTGTGTGCTTTACAATATATAGTTATAGTGACTTGGTGTGTCTTCGTATTAATGAGCATATCTTACTGTTGTAAGCAAGTAAGCAAGCAAGTATCAACACAGGACAGAACACGAAACAATGGATATAAATTGGATAAGTTTAGATTTAGGAAAGACTTGGGTAAATACTGGTTCAGTAACAGGGTTGTTGATTTGTGGAACCAATTGCCGCGTAACATTGTGGAGGTGGGGTCCCTCGATTGTTTCAAGCACGGGTTGGACAAGTATATGAGTGGGATTGGGTGGTTATAGAATAGGAGCTGCCTCGTATGGGCCAATAGGCCTTCTGCAGTTACCTTTGTTCTTATGTTCTTATGTTCTTAGAAACATTTAGTGAACATGACGTATACAGCGGATAACAACTTGCAAGATTTTTGTAATGTTTAGGTTTTCATGTCTCTTTGGTTTAATATTGTATACTGTTGTTTATCTATAGAAAACCCTTTGGAATTTGATCACCAAGAGACCGAAAACTTTGAGTCTGGTTACACATACCTGAACACTTGAAAAAAAATTTACTTTACAAGTAAAATGGGTGAAGGCACATATGTAATGACATTTTATTACACAATATTTGTATTTTAATAGATACAGTATTGTATTCTGTAGTTTTTGTTATACAATATTTTATATTTTAATCCTCAAAGTTTTCATACAATAATCTCAAATGCCAGTTGTATTGAATTTTAACCTAAAATGCCAAAGAATACAGGCAAAATGTATGGTTACTAACATTGCAGTTGAGGAAAGTAGTTCAACAGCTACTATTGTTTATGAGTAGGGCCTTCCTCGGTGAGTACCCAAGCCTGGACCAGGGCTCACCCGGACACTTGCAGACTGTCATCTGCATAGTGACAATGTAAATATAATCTTATAATAAACAAATAAGTGACCTTCCTTGAGGTTATCTTGAGATGATTTCGGAGCTGTAGTGTCCCCTCGGCCCGGTCCTCGCCCAGGCCTCCACCCCCAGGAAGCAGCCCGTGACAGGTGACTAACACCCAGGTACCTATTTTACTGGTAGGTAACAGGGGCATATGGTGAAAGAAACTCTGCCCAATGTTTCTCGCCGGCGCCTGGGATTGAACCACAGGATCACAAGACCAGTGTGGTGTCCACTCGGCTGACCGGCTCCCATGCAGACGCTTATCTGAAAATAGATACACTGCAAGTCTTCGTGTAGATAAAATTAATTTAAAAAAGGAAGCCAAAGAAGAATGTCATTGTGGAATAGCTGAAGGTTTGTTTAGAATATTTAATATGATAGAGGTTTACAAGTGGATGAATGGACATAACCGGGGGGATATTAATAGGGTATTAAAAGTATCAACACAGGACAGAACACGAAACAATGGATATAAATTGGATAAGTTTAGATTTAGGAAAGACTTGGGTAAATACTGGTTCAGTAACAGGGTTGTTGATTTGTGGAACCAATTGCCGCGTAACATTGTGGAGGTGGGGTCCCTCGATTGTTTCAAGCACGGGTTGGACAAGTATATGAGTGGGATTGGGTGGTTATAGAATAGGAGCTGCCTCGTATGGGCCAATAGGCCTTCTGCAGTTACCTTTGTTCTTATGTTCTTATGTTCTTATTTCCAATTGTTGGGTAAATGCCACCATGAGACAGAGTCTTTCATTAGGGGATTATTATTGTTGTTGAGAAAAGTTAGTTATTTATGTATATAATTTTTCAGATTCTGCTAGAGGTGGGAGCAATAGCCGGGAAAGTAATAGTACCACTCCTGGCAGTGGCAGTGTTGTGCCGATTCAGTTGTCAGATTTACAGAATATTCTTTCTGGGATCTCTGTTCCACCGGATGTGTCAGGTTCACCCAGGGTTGCAGGTAAGACAAGTTGCTAGTACTTGTATGAGGGGTGTTTGGTGAGAAATGACGCAAGGTCTTCAGTTTTGAAAGGAAATTAATTCCTAGCATCAAGGTTCTTTAAGGAGATGGTTTGTGAACTGGTAGGGTCACTAGGTATATTAGGAAAGTAATGTTGTGAATTTATCATAAAATTAGAAGTATATTAAAGTGGAAAGATAGGTTGCAAGAAGAACATTGTGATTTTTATACCAGTAGGGCATAGGTCTGGCTCAGATACTGTAGGCCAAAAGATATTGTTTTTGAAGTATTGGCTAAAGTTTTATCACACATATTGTAACAAGGTTAAGGGCAAAATTGAGGGGGATGGGAAATTGACAACATTCTGTACAGTATTATCTTTCGTGCTGTACGTTATATTTTCAGTCTTTTCCACACAAGTAATCTTCAACTATCATTGTAGAAAAGCATTTGAAAGATGTATCCCCAATATTGTTTTAAAGTTCTGTCCTGTTATTTTGTAAATAGTTTTAAGTTATAATTTTTATAGACATTACCTGGTATGCTTAAGAAGGAAATTATCACTTGCCGCTTTTCCTTATCTTTAAAAGAGGTGTCGTGCCCTTTTACAGGTTTTAGTGAGTAATGCATATCGTAGGCGGTCACACATTTAATTGATACCCATTGTAAGAATTTAGTATTATTCATTACCACTCCGATAAATGTACCATAAATATTGATTTTTAGTTGTATTTGTAAATCTTTGTTTTTCCACAAGTGGATCTGAGTTCGGCCATGACTGCAGAAGCTCTTCAGCCGATCTTGACCAATGAAGATTTTGTGAATCAACTTCGTCCTTATCTTCCTGCAACGTCTGATGAGTTACCTCCTACTGAACAACTCCGCGGAACAGTCACTTCTCCTCAGTTCCAGCAGGTACAATATGCTTGTCTGGGTTTAATATGTAGTACGTATATTAATTTAATACAGACACACCTCGGTTTATGAATGCCCCTCTTTACGAACTTTTTGGGTTACAAGCCCAATTTCTTTGTGAAATCTGAATCGGATAACAAACTTTGCCTCGGGTAACGAAGTTTGTTGGTACGCGTATGGCCGACCTAGCGCATGGTGGCACAGCCACTGCGCCTCGGTTTACCGGTACCATCATGCTTGAATTCTTTGTAAAGAATTTCAGTATTTGTTGGGTTTTGGGGTTTTTGAACATAAGTTGTTGTTATATATCTTGCCATGGGTACCAAGAAAGTCTGTGGTAAGGTTCAACCTAAGAAAATAGTTGAGTTGAGACAGTAGAGGATGTCCCTTCCTCATTAAGAAAATGTGTGATGTATGGGAAGAACTGCAAAATTTTGTTGAAAAAACTCGCTCAGATAAAGCTGTAACAGGCCATTGCATTGACCTTTTAAATGACAATGTGATGTCTCACTACAGACAAGTGTTAAAATATTGGGAAAAACAAGTGTCTTTAGACAGATTCTTAGCAAGACAAGCAAGCAGTGAGCCACAGCCAGGTCCTAGTGGTACAGTACTCTTGCAAAACAGAGTACCCAAGTCATCACTTCCTGATGTTATAGTGGAAAGGGACTTTTCCCCCCCTTTCCAAACAGCAACACCTCTCTTCCCCCCCCCCCCCCCTTCTTCACCATCTTCCATACACCAACAAGTCATCAGTAAAGGTAAGAAATAACTTGTACATGCTCTAGTACTCAAGATTTGGGTGAATTAAGTATAAAATTGACTTTGAAGTTAATATTTTTGGGCGTGTGGAACGAATTAATGAAATTTACATTATTTCTTATGGGGAAATTCGCTTTGGTTTTCAAATTTTCGGCTTACGAACCGTCTGTGGGAAAGGATTAAACTCTTAAATGGAGGTACCACTGTAATTGTATTATATATAATTAATATTATGTACTCAGGGCACCTAGCCTCTTAACTTAATGGATATACAGTACATAATTTGTATTCCCATGCATATACAGTACTCGTGTATGCATGTATACACCCATAATTTGTATGGGTTGAGGCAACTTTCTTGGCAAGATCAAACTTCGTAGCGTCATTGTTGGTCGTGAGCCACGGATCCATGAAAACCCGGCTGATCTGTGACATTTTGAAACTAGTAATCTTGTTTTGGAAGCTTTTGTTCCTACAAAGGTTAAAGAACGTGTACACTCTGCCTTGATGTAACATAAACCTTGACGGTTTGTTTAACCTAAAGAATTCATATAATGCCCTTCCACTTTGTATATATAACTACAGCAAAGGACTATAACATCTTGAATATACCACGGCTGGGCTTGGAGTAGAAGAAATCCTGAAACTCTCTGCAGGTACATGTTTGGTGGTGGTCGTGGCAGGTTGGGTTTGGACACCAAAATGCAAATGCACAGTTAAATGCTTTCAATACTTGTACGTAGTGGGAGTTTGCCCTAGGGGTCAATTGTGTTTACATACTGGTTGGACAGTACAAAAATTAAATGTGCAGTTCAAGGGTTAAGATAGATTATCTTCATGTAATAAGTTTTATCAGAGTCCATCAGGTGCTAGATGTCTAGTCTTTCAAGTTGCCAATAATGCTAAATGAAAGGAAACGTGTATAACACGAAAGTTCTGTACTAGAAAGAGGTACTAAAGTAATGATAAAAAATATGTAGTATGGTTATTTTATCACCAAGCTGACATGGTCAACAAAGATAACCTGGTGGTGAACATAAACCATCTAAGAAGTGTTTGCAAGGTGGCAAGAATACAGTGGTTCTGTAATTGGATATCTAAGGGTGCTAAGGTGAAATAATTAACATGTTGACTTATACAAATCATTGTTCTAGAGTTAATGTACATGTTAGTGACATAAGGATGTGTGGAATGTTATTTACATTTGCAAATATTGTATAATATTAATGTATACCTGAAAATGAGTAAGAACTACAGAATGTTAATTTAAATTTAATCAATATTGTTTCCAAAAGGGCTAAATGTTGTGTTATTGAAGGGAGTCATCACATTTTTAAAGAGTTTGATCATTCATTTTTCCCAAGTTTTAAGCAACTTCACTGTGAAATTGATGTGCTACCATTTGGTATAATGGACAACTAGTAGGAGAACCGGTGTATAGATTGTTTCCATCAATAGATTGGTTCTCATTTATAGTATTTATGAGGATGCAGCTCTTAAGAGTTTGTCAAAGGTGGGACCATGAGTGAATGGGGCTATTTGACTTTCCCATGGGTGAAAATTGTAGTTTTAACACAATATTTTCTGTGATATCTTAACCTTGGTCCATTTAACAATTTAGGAGATAATGTTTCAGAATACAATTATCGCACTGAGGTCTACTGAATGATGATCAGAATTAGGAAATACTTATTTGTGGAGATTTATGTATATTAATAATCACACTATGCAATTTCATATGAAACATTTTTTTGAGGGATCCATGATAGGCAGGTTCAAAGTTGGAAGGTGTCACTCGAAAGGTCATTATTGTTCATATAAAAGTAAGTACAGTATGTACTGTATTAAGTTGTTAATGGTATTTTCAGGCTGTGAGTTTGTTCAGCAGTGGCCTTCAGTCAGGGCAGTTAGGCCCTCTCATTAACCAGTTTGGTCTTGGAGAGGATGCTGTTTTGGCTGCCTCGTCATGTGATATGGAAGCATTTATTAAGGTTGGTTGCTTACATTGTGTTCACTATCCATTGGCCAATACCTCTTACTATGTATATAATGTCTTGAGAAAATATAAGTAGAACAATATTTTATTTTGGGCTGGGGCATTTACAATGGTGTGTTTGGAAGCAAATGTTGTTATAAGCATTTTAATTGTTTAAAATATAATGGATAGATTTGAGTCATTAGTATGAAAACTTTATATGGGAGACGAGTTTTAATGAAAATTAACAGTTTAAAATGAAAACTGTGAAGGTGGATTTTCTGTTGGGGGAGGGAGGGGGGACATTTGTTGTTAAACATAAAGCACTAGTATTCTTGGATTTAGTAGTTGTCACCACGTGGGGTAGTAATGTAGAGCGGACACACGTAGTCAGTACGGTTCGCAGGAATTGTATGTGCTAGTTTTGTTGAAAAGTTACGATTTTATTTGTCTGAACGTGTATATAGATACCCATGTCCGTCTTTGCATGTCTCGGTATTCACCGAGTCTATATAACCAGGTCTGGGAGTCGTCATCGGTCCGTGAGGAGTGGCTCGGTGCCGCTATACTCCTTATTCGGAAACCGGGGTCTCTTGGGACCCCCCCCCCCCATCCCCCTAAGAATTTCTGCTCTATTGCCCTCACAAGTTGTCTGCAAACTCTTTGAACGAATAGTCAGTGTTCATCTGGTGTGGTTCTTGAAAGAATTTCACCACCTTTCCCCCTTCTCAAATTGGTTTTCGCAAGTGCTGCAGCACGACAGATGCCCTGGTGAAATTGAAATCTATATTTGTACTGCTTTTGCTGCGAAGACCTCTGTTGTTGCTGTCCTTTTGACCTGGAAAAGGCTTATGACACCACCTGGAGATACTATATTGTTTCCCAACTTCGTTCTTTTGGTCTTGGTGGTAATCTCCCTCTCTTCTTCCAAAGCTTCCTGTTTCTCGTCGTTCCTTTAGAGTGAGGTTTGGTGCAACTCTCTCTGCCTCTTTGTGATATGTTATGTGTGTAATGTTACGGCCCTCTCGGGTCGCAACGGGATTCGTACTCTGATGTCGTTAGAGGAAGTTGTATCCGGCCCCAAGCCAGTAGTGGCTTTCAAGGGATGAGATCCGTGACGCAAGTAAAATAAAAGGGGAAGGGAAATATAGTTAAGAACTTAAGATTATAATTGTTCCCATCACCAATAAATAATATAAGATTACACAGGGGGAGGGGTATTAACACTGCACAAGGGAATTATTTACACAATTGTCTTCTTCTGAAGACTCTGGATCCAAACTCTCGGTGCTTTCGTGGTCTCTTGACGAATCTTTCGACCAAGCTGAGTCTACCCCAAACACAGGCCAGCCAAAACACAGGTCCACTGGGGGCACCGCCGTGGAGGCCGTCAACCACAAGTCCAGCAGGACTGCTGGCAGGTTCCGGATCAACAACGCTGGTCAAGCCACTCCACGAGCGATACTAGGGTAGCGCCCTAGTCAGGAGCCTCGTGTGATACCACAAATCACTCTCCTGTCCTCAATACCCCAGTGGATAATCGTCTCCAGCAGTCGGTCCCGGGTACGACGATCCTTCACTGCCGCTTCACAGGCAGGGTAACACCACAGTGTTCATCCGGGAGGCGACTCACGGCTGCTATAGCAAAGCACAAGGTATGGGGACGGCTGCCTTGGGTAGACTGACTCAACTTCCATCACAGCAGTCCCAGGTCGACTCTGTAAGCAGACACGTCATCAATAACAGGGACACTAAAACACCTCACTTACAGGCTCAGACACAAACGCCCGACATATCCACTCCATAGATGGCGTTGTAGTCTGAGCACCACCTCACCAGAGGTCAGCAGCGGCGGTGTTGTGAGCTGAACCGGACTGGAAACTGGCCCTTGTGGCCAGTACACCTTGTCCTCACCAGGCGTCATCGTCGTCCATTTGGTGGGGGTTTCGGGAGCTGACCCACAGATGGCGCGGTTGTCACTGCTCCGTGCTCGGATGCTGGATCCGGGTCCGTAACTGGCAATACGAAGGTGTATCCCAAAGTAAAGTAGTGTTCTGAGCACTACTCTTTTTCTTGTTGCCCTCAATGGTCTTCTTTCCTCTCTTCCTTCTGGCGTCTTCTGTGCTCTCTATGTTAAAAATCTTGCCCTCTGCTGTCAATGTTATGATTCACCCCTCCTTCACTGGCGGCTTCAAGTTGTGATTGATGACATGCCGTCTTTGGCCATCAATCATGGCTTTTAAGTTTTCTGCAACTAAGACTTATGCTATGACTTTTACTTGGAAGCGTGTCGTTCTTCGTCCTTCTTTGTCGCTTTATGGTCATTCCCTTGTGTGGAAAGATTTCGCAAAGGTTTTTGGGTTAATTTTTGACACTCGTTTGTCTTGGTCACCCCATATCTCTTACCTCCGAGTTGAATGCTCTAAGGCCCTTAACCTACTTAAGGTTTTGTCCCATACTTCTTGGGGAGCGGATAGGCGCACGTTCCTCTTTACATTCCTCTCTCGTACTGTTTAAACTCGATTATGGTTGCCCTGCTTGCTACTTGTCTGCTTCTCCTCATACTCTTTGCCGTCTTGATGCTTTGCACCATACTGAGTTGCGCCTTGGCTTTGGTGCCTTTCGTTCGACTCCTACCCTCGGCTTGTATGTTGACACTGGCTTCCTATCTCTCCAGGACCGCTGCAATTGCTACTGTGTTCGCTACCTTGCGCAGTCCTTATAATACCCTCACTCTTGCCTATGTCGTGGTTTGACTTTTACTCTTCTTGTAGCTCCTGTTCCCCTTCACCCACCTCGGTCTTTCTGGTCGGTTGTCTCGCCTGCAAAAATCTCTTTCGGTTAGTATTACCAATATTTCTCCTAGTATTGCATTTTTGCGCTCCTGTGGAGGGTTTCCCTTGCTAAATTTTGTAAATCCCTGAGCCACATTACTTAAACTTTTACCCCTCCTACAGTTCTGAAATGCCCTATCCTTGAACACTTTTCTTCACACTCCCGCTCCATTTCCATCCTCACTGATGGGTCTAATTTTGCAGACGGTGTAGGCCATCACATAACTGTTGTTATTTCCTGACCACACTTATATATGTGTCGGCTGCTCTGGAGACTTGGGCCTAGATTCAGGAAGCTCTGTGTATTTCTTCGTAAGTGGGTTTGCTACGAAGGTTCCTAAGTGCGCCCTAAGAAGATGCTTAGGTGCGATTCAATAAGGTATACTTAGGAAGAAAATTGTTGGTTCACCTGGGTGCCGATAGAGGTCACTACTGTGTTTCGTTTGGCCAATCAGAGAGCAGCAACATTCTTCATATTGAAGATTTAGCGCTGGCTTATCGGAGCTCTACTGCCTCCTATTTACGTCAAATTTTCTTATAAAATTAGTATATTTCGAAGTAAAACAATGTTTTTTCAACTTCTACAGCCAGCACCGACATTGTAGTAAACAAATATGTTACATTTGTTGTTTACCTACGTAATTCTAAGAGATACTGTGTAGCTGTCCTTGTTGCTCGGAAAATGCGCTGACAATTATTGTATATATTTACTGAATTTACCCAAGGGCCACTAACTATCTAGTGACCTCGAAGAGGACAGAAAGCCGGCGGCTTGTTAAAGGGCCCGCCAATTGTCTTAATGATATTTTTTAGCTGGAATTTGGCATTTACGGCTTCAGCGGGTAGGCGGTTCCATGGGTTTATAGCCCTCTTGGTGGAAAAAAACATCTGTTTTCACTCCTACTTGAGAGAACATACTCTCTAACACTATATCTGTGATTGTCCTGTTATCAGTGACTTCATACCAAATGGTATGAGGTATTTTGAGCTCTATAATTACTTCATACACTCAGGAATATTGGAAGATATTCTTCTGCTGCACCCAGATTTTGCCAGTGGAGGCTAATAGATCAGCATTAAGTATTTTGTTCTCTCCTAATTCCATGTATGACTGGCCATCCTGTGAGGTGAGGATGTTGGGTGAGCTTGTAGCTGGTTTTTTATCTACACTGTGTGGTCCTTTATACAGAATAGGGAAGCAGCACATTGTTGTGTATACCTAAACATGTTTAAAAATACATTGTTTGAGAGGAGTTTTGTAGAAACTGGTAAGAATAATTATAATATAATGTTTTCATGATTCAGTGCTTACCTCTTGTGAAAATTGCTTAGAGTTGTTTAGTCAGAGTTGATTTGTTTTTTGTATTGAGGCTGGTATTTTCTAAATTGATTCCATGTACAGTATGTCTAACCATCTTGTGAGATGGGAGTATTAGATAAACTTATAGCTAGTTTTTTATCTACACTGTGTAATATTCCATATAGAATAGGGTAGTAGTACATTGCTGTGTATACCTAATCTTCTTAATAAAAAAAAATCAGTAATAAAGATTTTAAATTATAGTTTGTATTATTACAAATACAGTACTGTATTATCCTTATTAAATCATGTTGACCATGGATCATTAAGATCTCATGTTGATATGTAATACAAGTCATATTTTTTTTGAACTGCTAATCCATGCTAATAATTCATTAAATTGTGCATTATGTCTCAATTTTTCACTTCCTTGGATATACTGTACAGTACAAGAAGATAGGATAAAAATAAACCAGTAATATTTCTTTCATTATATTTTTCATTTAAATAACTGCATCAATATTTTTACAGCTGTCAGGATTTGTTTTCCCATACAGGTGCATTATTTGTTAAAAAAAATTTGGTTTATTGTTACACACAATGGTGCTACATAGCCTTCCCAGCTTGGTGCCTTCTTTTAATACTTACTGATTAAATAATAAATAATAAATACATTTTATTCAGGAAAAGTACATACAGTTGATTTACAAATATAATGTTGGATTTATAGGCAGAGCTAGTACATACAATACCTAAAGCCACTAATACTCATAGCATTTCGGGCAAGGTGTGGGGGGGAAAAAACACAGACTAAAACTTAATAGTAATCGGGATTAGGTATAAATTGTGTTAAAAGAAGGAATAAAAAATACAAAAAGGGGTTAACATAGCATAAATCAGCAATTGCACATGTTGGTGAACAGCGTTGTTTAAAAAATAGCAAGACATGGGTTGACATTTAGGAGGTAAGTTAGGTTACATGGAGTTAATTAGGCAGTACTTGGTTTAACTCTTAAACTGGTTGAGAGAGGTACAGCCTTTGACATGATTCGGGAGGTCATTCCACATTCTGGGTCCCTTGATTTGTAGAGCACTTCTAGTTTGGTTACACACAGCCAAATTGAGTAACAGGAAGAGGTCTTGGACACAAATTTGTTCCATGCTAAATGTAGAGGAATCAGCTGAGTATTCCTCAAATAAAATAAGTTGCCTCAGCTTATAAGGTAAATAAAATAAGCATTTCTCAAATAAGTAGCTGCCTCACCTCACTGCCTTACTGCTACATAGCCTTCCCGGCATAATGCCTTCTTTTGATAATTACTTGTTCCACACCCAAATTGTATAACAGGAAGAGGTCTTGGCCCCCTACTTCCCTCTCTCTTTTTTAATAATCTATATAGTCATAATTATAGCTTTAAGTATTCAATGAATAAAGTTTGACATTTTTACCCTTTTCCTTACCTAACATCATTTGTGCAGCATATTTTTATTTTATGTCTCACCCAGATTTAATTTCAAAATAAAACCAAACTAAATAAATTAGAAATGGGTATGTATAGCTAAGGTACACCCTTACTACTAGGTGAACAGGGGCATTTGGTGATAGTAAATGATCCCATCAGGCAGGGCTCATCACCTTCTCTCATATTTCATGTTCACCAGTGTTTATTTACTTAATAACTACTGGTATAATATCTTGCTATTATAAAACTAATTCTACTATCATCAAACACATATTTACTTCAAGTTTCAAGCAGAGAATGCATATATAACTAACACGAAGGACTCCTCTTCACTAGATTCACCAGCTATAATATTTTGGTCATGTTCCAATATCATAAATCGATCTCAGTCTTATGTAGTAGAGAAAAAAATGACTTGTATCCAGTTTACGTAAAGCTACGAGTGGTCGAAACCACACTTAAATCCCGGAATGAACTTACGAAGGTTTTTCCATTTAGGGTAGTTAATTGAATACGGACGTAGCCGCCACGAAGGCGCTAAGACGGAAAACGCTCTTAGCTAAGAGGAAAAACCTTCGTAAGTACCTTCCTGAATCCGGCCCTTGGCTGGCATCTTCACGGCAGAACTTTATGCCATTCTCTATGCTCTGCTTTCCGACTGTCCCTTGCAGTCAGTTGTCCCTCGATAGAATTGTTGGTGAATCGGATACATTTGATATTATTCGCCTTATGCGTTTCTGTTCTCATATTGGCATCGTTGGTGATATTTAGCGCCCTCTGATTATTCCGCACCATTGATAGTGCTACATAGCCTTCCCGGTTTGGTGCCTCCTTTTGATAATTTATTGATAATTACTTGCTCTATATAGATGCACATCAAAATGTAGGTTGTTACCTGATATCATAGGATACTGTGCTATCACCGGGAAGGATGTTAATTGAGGTCATGGTGACCTGACCACATGTTGCTAGGATATTTCCAGGTGTTTGGTTAGTACCAACAAACTAAATGGTGGCGTATCGCCCACACTAAACAATAGAATACAGTAATAAGCTTTTGTCATCTCATCACATAACTAGACAATTGATACTTTGCCTCATAGTTGTGAATTGCCAATATGGATACATACTGACAGTAAAATATTTTTGATAATAAACAGAACAGATTTTTTGAATGTTTAAATAATGACCAAGTGTTTGGACAAGTATCCCTAGCTTTAAAAGTAGAATAAAAAAACAATAGGATGTTGATAGTGTTTAGTTGTCGATTTAGTGTAGTTCATTGCCTGTAAATACAACTAGGACAGTAGAGCAGACATATTTAGTATTGTATTTGGGGTGTCAAGAAACCAGTCATGGTACTATTTAATCGATCATTCATAGATTTTATTTCTTACTTTCAGGCCTTGGGAAAGAAGAAAGGTAAAGAGGAAGGCAGTAAGAAGGAAGAAGAGAAGGAGGTTTCTGATAAAACCAAGGATCAAGATAAGGATGATGCCATGTCTGTTGACTAAGTGGTGTCCATGGATATGTTTGCCTTCAACTTTATATCTTGTTTTACCATTGGATACTTATGCCTAGATTTGTAAAGGGACCTATGACCTCACTGTGGAATTGCATGTCAAAGGTAATTCCTTTAATTATCAGTTATGAGATAGTGATGATATGTGCCATTAATACAGGAGTGTACTGCCAGCATCACATGTTCATTATTGTATTAGTTGATTTGTAATGTACAAGTTGGGATTTTTGAATGTAGTTTGATAAGTCTGAAACAGCAGACTAATAGAACACATTAAATAATATACGCAAACATAGTAGTGTTAATAACCTTTAGTAATGTTCAACAGTTGTGTACACAGTGATAAGTGTATGGATTGATAGTTTGAGTTACGACCAAGATTGTAATACATAGTTTTATGTTTTGGATATTTACATAGACTGTAGGTGTTCATTTGTAGTGAAATCTACTGGCATATGCTTCAATAAATATTTTTTTAAAATACATAAATAAATAAAATATAAATAAAATATTAGATTATATCTAGAACATTATATATATTTTAGATGTATATCTAGGATGCATCTACATTATCCGATATACATATTCAGATTATATATTATATATAGATAATCTAGAATATATATATAGAATAATTCTAGGATATGTAGGATATTTATTATATCTATATAGTTAGGATAATTATTGTAGATGAATAATTATCCTAGCAGTATACCTGTGTGTGTGTGTAATATATATAATATAAATAAATGAAAACTGGCACCATCATGACCGGACAGAAGGAAGTGATAGCCGAAGCTATTTGAACCACTTCCCCGCCGGCACTCGGATGGTAATCTTGGGCATAGCATTTTATGAAATCACCTCATTCTTTGGGGCACACGTGAGGAACACAAATGCGAACAAGCGTAAATGGTCCGTAGGACTATATGCAATTGAAATACTCGGTTGCATATAGTCCTGGGGCCAGGTAACATGTCCTGGGCTGACATTGGGAAGAGGGTCGTGGCTGGGACACTACCTCGTGACTGTTCCTGGACCTAGTCTGGCATGTGTCGCTTTGGGTGGGCGGCTGGAGCCGTTTGTGTGGACTTGAGATGTGAGCACCAAGCGTCTTGCAGGTTGTGGATTTGTGCGTATTTTGCTGTCTGAAGAAAACAGAGAACCCAAGGAGAGTGGTAGAAGTTAGGTTCAGCTAAGGTAGAAATGACCTAGGAAAAGAAATAATCGGTATTCTAGAATATTAAATGATATTTAATAAAATATAGAATAATGTGAAGCAATAAATGTAGAATAATGAATAATACTTAATAATATTTTAAAATATTGAATAATAATCAAAATTCAATAATATTTATTAATTAATAATAAATATCCATATTTAATATTCCATATTATTGAATATAATTTAATATTAATCAATAATGACTAATATTTGATATTATTGAATATTATTGAATAATATTTGATGTTATTGAATAATAATGAGTAATAATCGATATTAATGGAAATATATATATATATTATATAATTGATATTATTGAATAATATTGAGTAAATACTAATAAATAATAATAATCGATATTAATGGAAATATATATATATATATATATATATATATATATATATATATATATATATATATATATATATATATATATATATATATATATATATATATATATATATATATATATATATATATTATATAATTGATATTATTGAATAATATCGAGTAAATACTAATAAATAATAATAATCAATATTATCGAATATTATTAATAATGACTAATACTGTATATTATTCAATACTACTGAATAATAATATTTATGAAGAGTATTACTATTGAAAAATATTCAATACTAGGAGTACTGTACCTCTGAACGGGTTGCTGAGGCACAGCAACCTTCATTGTCGCCCACCATTCCCGTCCCCTCGGCCTCCCAACCATTCCCCGACATGACGGCGACAGGACGGCGGCGCCTTGTCAAAGGTCTGCCTTCCTACTTCCCCCCCCCCTTATTTTATTGAGGATTTGTCTTGTGTATATTGTGAACAAAAGGAATGACTCGTGTTATGATCTCAGCCTACAGGAGAAAAGAGTCTCCCCCTTGAGTTATTCAACAAGCCTGACCTAACTAGGAGGTCGGAGATATACTGACATGAAGATTCATATACAGAAATAATTAGGAAAATTCGCTGAGCAGTTTAAAATAATGGACAGTGAAGAAGAAAACAGATAAATGACCGGTTAGGAGATGTAGATACTTTGTGGGAGGCGTGAGGCTCGCTTCTGGAGGGCTTTGACCTCACTTGAGCCACAGACATCGCAGGGGAAAGCCGCACTCCGTTGAGCTCCCGTCAGAAAGGAACCCCTAGTGATATATCTCCAAGAGAAGAGAAGTGTGCAGACGTGCCAGCTGTAGAATCGAGCTGGGAACGTTGTGATCTCAAGTTCTGGTCGACGAGGAGTGTTTATTAAACCGCCCAGAGGCATTATTGTGGGCCGTGGCAGCGCCCTGACCAAGCTTCGCCAGAGGGAGGAGCGCCCTCGACCAGACAATCTGTGGTTTGTCCTTAGGGAGGAAGTTGCTGAGAACTTCGAAGCCAGCACAGAGGAAGTAGTTGATGAGACTCCAAGTTAGTGGAGCAGAGGACCTCGAGCTGTGAGGAGAAGCAGTGAAGAGGAGTGTCACGTGCTTCTGTAGAGGTGATGAAGCACCATAGTTGCTCGAGGGAACTTCATGGTGTAGCAGCCCAGAGAGCTGTGGAGGAACCTAGCAGAAGGGTGAAGCACCGTAGTTGCGCAAGGAAACTTCATATTAGCAGCCTGGAGGAGCTGCAGAGGATCCTGGTAGTTAAGCCCGGAAGAACCTGAAGAGATCAGGGTAGTGAACTTCCAGAGGTGGAAGGGAAGTTCTGGTGGAATACTTGTAGGGAGTTGATAGTGTTTGGTTGTCATTAGCGTGCAAGACGCAGTGAGAGGTGAGTAATTGTTTGCATTCTTATGTCAAGGAGTGTTTTATACTGAAGTTTAGAGTTACAATCGTAGGCTGGATTACCTACAGATGTATGTGTTCTAGGAGTGATAGTGATCGATTGATCATTGTTGTGTACCAAGGAATAGTTATACCGATATATATATATGTTATTGCATGCAATGCTGATTTTCCTTGTACATGTGTATAGATATATTCTCTCGCTGATTAGTGCAACATTGTAGTATAAGACTTGATCTATTTGAGGAGGTTGATAGTATCAGGTGGTGAACCAGGAGATAGGATACCACTTGATAAGCTGATGATAGAGTTCTGATGGTGTTGGAGTGCAACCTGATTGTAATAGTATAGAGTATAGGATTCATAATTATTATGTGTGTATGTACTCTGTCCAGTAAATGTATTCCATTTTACTGGTGTTTGCCCTTATCCTAGTGAGGCTTCCCAGGAGGTAGTTAAGAAGGAGAGAGAGAGAGAAAGAATCAAGAACCACTACTGTGGACAGGGTAGAAGGTAATACTAGTAAGTCAAAGGGGATTGAGGAGATCATATCACCTAAGGAGAGAGTGGGGAGTCACAGCGGCTCGAGTGGGTGTGTGCACGTGACAACGAGGCTAAGTATTGGAGCCGCATCCCCTAAACGTGTGACGTTGAGCCCCTCTCCAAGAGCCAGAAGCGCCAGGGGTGATCTGGTAAAGTATAGACACACTACCGAGGTGTGGGTTGGGTTGTCCAGAAGGAAGGATCAGCAACGACGACAACACAACCAACACACAATCTATAATACTCGGCATTTACGACTTGAGTGGTTAAGCGGGTTCATGGGTTAATAACCCAATGGGGGGAACAACACATCTATTTTCTGTGTTACATTGTGGCTTGTTGAGCTTGAAGCTGTTGTCCAGCCTGTCTGTCAAATATGGCATTTTAGAGAAGTGGTCTGTATTAATAGCCTCCAATTTGGTCACTATTATAATTTTTTTTTTTTTAATTTGTAATACTGACCAAGTTGGAGGTTATAAATACAAAGCACTTCTCTAAAATACATTACAAAGTATAAAGCAATGCATTAAAATAGTATTACAAAGGCCTCGGCTGTTATTTATTTATATAACTACAAGTTACATTGGGTTTCTGAGAGTACATGGCATGATGTGTTCACATTCTTGTAAAGCCACTAGTACGCATATCGCTTTGGGCAGGGCCTTAATCTAACAGATAATATTAAGTAGGTAATTTCTAACAAAATTTATAGGGTAATCTATCAAAATCTATAACAATTTAAACATTTATAGTGTTAGTCCTTCAAAGATTCGAGGTAGTGACAGTTGAACAAGTTCTGGCATGATTGTTGTTGCTGTCTTGAACTTTATACAAAGCGGAAAATCATTGATGTGTTTTTGAAGTGAGGTTTCCATATTAGGACACAGTAGGCCAGATGGGGCCACAAGAGAGACTCGTACAGTTGAATATTCAATGTTGTTCGTTTAAGTCAAAGATTCGTTTAACTATTCTTAAGGATTGTTTTCATATTAACTGTGAGTCCCAGATGTTTAATGGCTGGTACATCATAACTCCTAGGTAATATTTACTTAAATTTACCAGAGGGCCACTATTTCTCCATAGTGCCTTCTACGGCAACAGGAAGCCGGCGGCTTGTCAAAAGTTCCCTACGGTTCCTGAGGAGTTTGTCTATCTGTATTTTGAGCGTGCAAACTGTTGCATTATGACATTAAAGGTAGTTTGATAATATGCACAACGTGATTTGTAGCTAAGGTAAAGGTGACATGTAATGTTTAGCAACAAGTCACCCTAGATTGTTTAGTGTGTTGACGACGACGTTTCGGTCCTGGACCATTCTCAAGTCCACTTGAGAATGGTCCAGGACAGACCGAAACGTCGTCGTCCCTTCACCTTCTAGTGTGTGGTCTGGTCAACATACTTTAGCCACGTTATTGTGACTCGTCGCCTACACTTAGTGTGTTAACGACTAGGGCGATGGAGTGGTCATATCAGGATGGCAATTGTGCAAATAAATGTGGAAGATAATTATTTCCATCTTGTTTACTCTGCGATATAAAATGGTTTCACCTGTAAAAATTTTTATTTTTATTTTTATTTTTCAGGCACACCTGAGACACGGGCATCAGCACCAGCAGGCACATGAACCTCCGCCACCACCACCCGAGGAGACAACGACGCATCCGGATCCACGCCGTCAACACCTGAAGACCCACAGTCACTGAAGTCCCCAACATCAGCCCAGGCAGTAGACGAACGCCTGGAACGCTTGGGCTCCGGGCGGTTATCGTCAGAGCCAGAAGCGGACCCAGAAACACGGGCACCACCAGCCGACACCACCGAATTTGGGATGTTTGGGATATTTTGAAAACTGCACGTTGGTTTTGGCAAAATGTGACCCACCGCCGCTGTCAGTAATTGGCATATTTTTGGTATAAAAAGTCGGAATTTCAAACTGCGAATAGGTGCAGAGAGCAAGAATTTGGGTCCAAAATATGGCTCAGGTATCGAATTTGGGATGTTTGGGATATTTTGAGAACTGCAGGGGGGTTTGCGCAAAATGTGACCCACTGCCGCTTTCAGTAATTGGCAGATTTTTGGGAAAAAACGTCAGAAATTCAAACTGCGACTAGGTGCAGAGCCAGAATTTGGGTGCAAAATATGGCTCAGGTATCGAATTTGGGATGTTTGGGATATTTTGAAAACTGCAGGGGGGTTTGGGCAAAATGTGACCCACCGCCGCTTTCAGTAATTGGCCTATTTTTGGTATAAAAAGTCGGAATTTCAAACTGCGAATAGGTACAGAGAGCCAGAATTTGGGTCCAAAATATGGCTCAGGTATCGAATTTGGGATGTTTGGGATATTTTGAAAACTGCAGGGGGGTTTGGGATAAATGTGACCCCCACCGCCGCTTTCAGTATTTGGCATATTTTTGGTATAAAAAGTCGGAATTTCAAACAACGAATAGGTGCAGAGAGCCAGAATTTGGGTCCCAAATATGGCTCAGGTATCGAATTTGGGATGTTTGGGATATTTTGAAAACTGCAGGGGGGTTTGGGCAAAATGTGACCCACCACCGCTTTCAGTAATTGGCATATTTTTGGGATAAAAAGTTGGAATTTCAAACTGCGATTAGGTGTAGAGAGCCAGAATTTGGGTCCAAAATATGGCTCAGGTATCGAATTTGGGATGTTTGGGATATTTTGAAAACTGCAGGGGGGTTTGGGCAAAATGTGACCCACCGCCGCTTTCAGTAATTGGCAGATTTTTGGAATAAAAAGTAGGAATTTCAAACTGCGAATAGGTGCAGAGAGCCAGGATTTTGCTCCAAAATATGGCTCAGGTATCGAATTTGGGATATTTGGGATATTTTGAAAACTGAAGGGGGGTTTGGGCAAAATGTGACCCACCGCCGCTTTCAGTAATTGGCATATTTGTGGTATAAAATTCAGAATTTTAAACTTTGAATAGGTGCAGAGAGCCAGAATTTGGGCCCAAAATATGGCTCAGGTATCGAATTTGGGATGTTTTGGATATTTTGAAAACTGCAGGGGGGTTTGGGCAAAATATGATCAATCGGCGTTTTCAATAATTGGCATATTTTCGATATAAAAAGTCGTAATTTGAAACTGAAAATAGGTGCAGAGAGTCAGAATTCGGCTCAAAAATCACGCTCAGGAGTCAAATTTCCGACATTTCAGACTTTTTAAAAACTGCAGGGGGGTTTGGGCAAAATATGACACATCGCCGTTTTCAGTAATTGGCATATTTTCGGTATGAAAAGTCGTAATTTGAAACTGAAAATAGGTGCAGAGAGTCAGAATTCGGCTCAAAAATAACGCTCAGGAGTCAAATTTCCGACATTTCAGACATTTTGAAAACTGCAGGGGGGTTTGGGCAAAATATGACCCATCGCCGTATTCAGTAATTGGCATATTTTCGGTATAAAAAGACGTAATTTGAAACTGAAAATAGGTGCAGAGAGTCAGAATTCGGATAAAAAATCACGATCAGGAGTCAAATTTCCGACATTTCAGACATTTTGAAAACTGCAGGGGGTTTTGTGCAAAATATGACCAATCGCCGTTTTCAGTAATTGGCATATTTTCGGTATAAAAAGTCGTAATTTGAAACTGAAAATAGGTGCAGAGAGTCAGAATTCGGATAAAAAATCATGCTCAGGAGTCAAATTTCCGACATTTAAGACATTTTGAAAACTGCAGGGAGGTTTGGGCAAAATATGACCCATCGCCGTTTTCAGTAATTGCCATATTTTCGGTATAAAAAGTCGTAATTTGAAACTGAAAATAGGTGCAGAGAGTCAGAATTTGGCTCAAAAATCACGCTCAGGAGTCAAATTTCTGACATTTCCGACATTTTGAAAACTGCAGGGGGGTTTGGGCAAAATATGACCCATCGCCGTTTTCAGTAATTGGCATATTTTCGGTATGAAAAGTCGTAATTTGAAACTGAAAATAGGTGCAGAGAGTCAGAATTCGGCTCAAAAATCACGCTGAGGAGTCAAATTTCCGACATTTCAGACATTTTGAAAACTGGAGGGGGGTTTGGCCAAAATATGACCCATCGCCGTTTTCAGTAATTGGCATATTTTCGGTATAAAACGTCGTAATTTGAAACTGAAAATAGGTGCAGAGAGTCAGAATTCGGATAAAAAATCACGTTCAGGAGTCAAATTTCCGACATTTCAGACATTTTGAAAACTGCAGGGGGGTTTGGGCAAAATATGACCCATCGTTGTTTACAGTAATTTGCATTTTTTCGGTATGAAACGTCGTAATTTGAAACTGAAAATTGGTGCAGAGAGTCAGAATTCGGCTCAAAAATCACGCTCAGGAGTCAAATTTCCGACATTTTAGACATTTTGAAAACTGCAGGGGGGTTTGGGCAAAATATGACCCATCGCCATTTTCAGTAATTGGCATATTTTCGGTATAAAAATTCGAAATTTGAAAATGAAAATAGGTGCAGAGAGTCAGAATTCGGATAAAAAATCACGCTCAGGAGTCAAATTTCCGACATTTCAGACATTTTGAAAACTGCAGGGGGGTTTGGGCAAAATATGACCCATCGCCGTTTTCAGTAATTGGCATATTTTCGGTATAAAAAGTCGTAATTTGAAACTGAAAATAGGTGCAGAGAGTCAGAATTCGGCTCAAAAATCACGCTCAGGAGTCAAATTTCCGACATTTCAGACATTTTGAAAACTGCATGGGGGTTTGGGCAAAATATGACCCATAGACGTTTACTGTAATTGGCATATTTTCGGTATGAAACTTCGTAATTTGAAACTGAAATTAGGTGCAGAGAGTCAGAATTCGGATAAAAAATCACGTTCAGGAGTCAAATTTCCGACATTTCTGACATTTTGAAAACTGCAGGGCGGTTTGGGCAAAATATGACCCATCGCCGTTTTCAGTAATTGGTATATTTTCGGTATAAAAAGTCGTAATTTGAAACTGAAAATAGGTGCAGAGAGTCAGAATTCGGCTCAAAAATCACGCTCAGGAGTCAAATTTTCGACATTTCAGACGTGTTAAAAACTGCAGGGGGGTTTCGGCTAAATATGACCCATCGCCGTTTTCAGTAATTGGCATATTTTCGGTATGAAACGTCGTAATTTGAAACTGAAAATAGGTGCAGAGAGTCAGAATTCGGCTCAAAAATCACGCTCAGGAGTCAAATTTCCGATATTTCAGACATTTTGAAAACTGCAGGGGGGTTTGGGCAAAATATGACCCATCGCCGTTTTCAGTAATTGCCATATTTTCGGTATAAAAAGTCGTAATTTGAAACTGAAAATAGGTGCAGAGAGTCAGAATTTGGCTCAAAAATCACGCTCAGGAGTCAAATTTCTGACATTTCCGACATTTTGAAAACTGCAGGGGGGTTTGGGCAAAATATGACCCATCGCCGTTTTCAGTAATTGGCATATTTTCGGTATGAAAAGTCGTAATTTGAAACTGAAAATAGGTGCAGAGAGTCAGAATTCGGCTCAAAAATCACGCTGAGGAGTCAAATTTCCGACATTTCAGACATTTTGAAAACTGGAGGGGGGTTTGGCCAAAATATGACCCATCGCCGTTTTCAGTAATTGGCATATTTTCGGTATAAAACGTCGTAATTTGAAACTGAAAATATGTGCAGAGAGTCAGAATTCGGATAAAAAATCACGTTCAGGAGTCAAATTTCCGACATTTCAGACATTTTGAAAACTGCAGGGGGGTTTGGGCAAAATATGACCCATCGTTGTTTACAGTAATTTGCATTTTTTCGGTATGAAACGTCGTAATTTGAAACTGAAAATTGGTGCAGAGAGTCAGAATTCGGCTCAAAAATCACGCTCAGGAGTCAAATTTCCGACATTTTAGACATTTTGAAAACTGCAGGGGGGTTTGGGCAAAATATGACCCATCGCCATTTTCAGTAATTGGCATATTTTCGGTATAAAAATTCGAAATTTGAAAATGAAAATAGGTGCAGAGAGTCAGAATTCGGATAAAAAATCACGCTCAGGAGTCAAATTTCCGACATTTCAGACATTTTGAAAACTGCAGGGGGGTTTGGGCAAAATATGACCCATCGCCGTATTCAGTAATTGGCATATTTTCGGTATAAAAAGACGTAATTTGAAACTGAAAATAGGTGCAGAGAGTCAGAATTCGGATAAAAAATCACGATCAGGAGTCAAATTTCCGACATTTCAGACATTTTGAAAACTGCAGGGGGTTTTGTGCAAAATATGACCAATCGCAGTTTTCAGTAATTGGCATATTTTCGGTATAAAAAGTCGTAATTTGAAACTGAAAATAGGTGCAGAGAGTCAGAATTCGGATAAAAAATCATGCTCAGGAGTCAAATTTCCGACATTTAAGACATTTTGAAAACTGCAGGGAGGTTTGGGCAAAATATGACCCATCGCCGTTTTCAGTAATTGCCATATTTTCGGTATAAAAAGTCGTAATTTGAAACTGAAAATAGGTGCAGAGAGTCAGAATTTGGCTCAAAAATCACGCTCAGGAGTCAAATTTCTGACATTTCCGACATTTTGAAAACTGCAGGGGGGTTTGGGCAAAATATGACCCATCGCCGTTTTCAGTAATTGGCATATTTTCGGTATGAAAAGTCGTAATTTGAAACTGAAAATAGGTGCAGAGAGTCAGAATTCGGCTCAAAAATCACGCTGAGGAGTCAAATTTCCGACATTTCAGACATTTTGAAAACTGGAGGGGGGTTTGGCCAAAATATGACCCATCGCCGTTTTCAGTAATTGGCATATTTTCGGTATAAAACGTCGTAATTTGAAACTGAAAATAGGTGCAGAGAGTCAGAATTCGGATAAAAAATCACGTTCAGGAGTCAAATTTCCGACATTTCAGACATTTTGAAAACTGCAGGGGGGTTTGGGCAAAATATGACCCATCGTTGTTTACAGTAATTTGCATTTTTTCGGTATGAAACGTCGTAATTTGAAACTGAAAATTGGTGCAGAGAGTCAGAATTCGGCTCAAAAATCACGCTCAGGAGTCAAATTTCCGACATTTTAGACATTTTGAAAACTGCAGGGGGGTTTGGGCAAAATATGACCCATCGCCATTTTCAGTAATTGGCATATTTTCGGTATAAAAATTCGAAATTTGAAAATGAAAATAGGTGCAGAGAGTCAGAATTCGGATAAAAAATCACGCTCAGGAGTCAAATTTCCGACATTTCAGACATTTTGAAAACTGCAGGGGGGTTTGGGCAAAATATGACCCATCGCCGTTTTCAGTAATTGGCATATTTTCGGTATAAAAAGTCGTAATTTGAAACTGAAAATAGGTGCAGAGAGTCAGAATTCGGCTCAAAAATCACGCTCAGGAGTCAAATTTCCGACATTTCAGACATTTTGAAAACTGCATGGGGGTTTGGGCAAAATATGACCCATAGACGTTTACTGTAATTGGCATATTTTCGGTATGAAACATCGTAATTTGAAACTGAAATTAGGTGCAGAGAGTCAGAATTCGGATAAAAAATCACGTTCAGGAGTCAAATTTCCGACATTTCTGACATTTTGAAAACTGCAGGGCGGTTTGGGCAAAATATGACCCATCGCCGTTTTCAGTAATTGGTATATTTTCGGTATAAAAAGTCGTAATTTGAAACTGAAAATAGGTGCAGAGAGTCAGAATTCGGCTCAAAAATCACGCTCAGGAGTCAAATTTTCGACATTTCAGACGTGTTAAAAACTGCAGGGGGGTTTCGGCTAAATATGACCCATCGCCGTTTTCAGTAATTGGCATATTTTCGGTATGAAACGTCGTAATTTGAAACTGAAAATAGGTGCAGAGAGTCAGAATTCGGCTCAAAAATCACGCTCAGGAGTCAAATTTCCGATATTTCAGACATTTTGAAAACTGCAGGGGGGGTTTGGGCAAAATATGACCCATCGCCGTTTTCAGTAATTGCCATATTTTCGGTATAAAAAGTCGTAATTTGAAACTGAAAATAGGTGCAGAGAGTCAGAATTTGGCTCAAAAATCACGCTCAGGAGTCAAATTTCTGACATTTCCGACATTTTGAAAACTGCAGGGGGGTTTGGGCAAAATATGACCCATCGCCGTTTTCAGTAATTGGCATATTTTCGGTATGAAAAGTCGTAATTTGAAACTGAAAATAGGTGCAGAGAGTCAGAATTCGGCTCAAAAATCACGCTGAGGAGTCAAATTTCCGACATTTCAGACATTTTGAAAACTGGAGGGGGGTTTGGCCAAAATATGACCCATCGCCGTTTTCAGTAATTGGCATATTTTCGGTATAAAACGTCGTAATTTGAAACTGAAAATAGGTGCAGAGAGTCAGAATTCGGATAAAAAATCACGTTCAGGAGTCAAATTTCCGACATTTCAGACATTTTGAAAACTGCAGGGGGGTTTGGGCAAAATATGACCCATCGTTGTTTACAGTAATTTGCATTTTTTCGGTATGAAACGTCGTAATTTGAAACTGAAAATTGGTGCAGAGAGTCAGAATTCGGCTCAAAAATCACGCTCAGGAGTCAAATTTCCGACATTTTAGACATTTTGAAAACTGCAGGGGGGTTTGGGCAAAATATGACCCATCGCCATTTTCAGTAATTGGCATATTTTCGGTATAAAAATTCGAAATTTGAAAATGAAAATAGGTGCAGAGAGTCAGAATTCGGATAAAAAATCACGCTCAGGAGTCAAATTTCCGACATTTCAGACATTTTGAAAACTGCAGGGGGGTTTGGGCAAAATATGACCCATCGCCGTTTTCAGTAATTGGCATATTTTCGGTATAAAAAGTCGTAATTTGAAACTGAAAATAGGTGCAGAGAGTCAGAATTCGGCTCAAAAATCACGCTCAGGAGTCAAATTTCCGACATTTCAGACATTTTGAAAACTGCATGGGGGTTTGGGCAAAATATGACCCATAGACGTTTACTGTAATTGGCATATTTTCGGTATGAAACATCGTAATTTGAAACTGAAATTAGGTGCAGAGAGTCAGAATTCGGATAAAAAATCACGTTCAGGAGTCAAATTTCCGACATTTCTGACATTTTGAAAACTGCAGGGCGGTTTGGGCAAAATATGACCCATCGCCGTTTTCAGTAATTGGTATATTTTCGGTATAAAAAGTCGTAATTTGAAACTGAAAATAGGTGCAGAGAGTCAGAATTCGGCTCAAAAATCACGCTCAGGAGTCAAATTTTCGACATTTCAGACGTGTTAAAAACTGCAGGGGGGTTTCGGCTAAATATGACCCATCGCCGTTTTCAGTAATTGGCATATTTTCGGTATGAAACGTCGTAATTTGAAACTGAAAATAGGTGCAGAGAGTCAGAATTCGGCTCAAAAATCACGCTCAGGAGTCAAATTTCCGATATTTCAGACATTTTGAAAACTGCAGGGGGGTTTGGGCAAAATATGACCCATCGCTGTTTTCAGTAATTGGCATATTTTCGGTATAAAAAGTCGTAATTTGAAACTGAAAATAGGTGCAGAGAGTCAGAATTTGGCTCAAAAATCACGCTCAAGAGTCAAATTTCCGACATTTCCGACATTTTGAAAACTGCAGGGGGGTTTGGGCAAAATATGACCCATCGCCGTTTTCAGTAATTGGCATATTTTCGGTATGAAAAGTCGTAATTTGAAACTGAAAATAGGTGCAGAGTCAGAATTCGGCTCAAAAATCACGCTCAGGAGTCAAATTTCCGACATTTCAGACATTTTGAAAACTGGAGGGGGGTTTGGCCAAAATATGACCCATCGCCGTTTTCAGTAATTGGCATATTTTCGGTATAAAACGTCGTAATTTGAAACTGAAAATAGGTGCAGAGAGTCAGAATTCGGATAAAAAATCACGTTCAGGAGTCAAATTTCCGACATTTCAGACATTTTGAAAACTGCAGGGGGGTTTGGGCAAAATATGACCCATCGTTGTTTACAGTAATTTGCATTTTTTTCGGTATGAAACGTCGTAATTTGAAACTGAAAATTGGTGCAGAGAGTCAGAATTCGGCTCAAAAATCACGCTCAGGAGTCAAATTTCCGACATTTCAGACATTTTAAAAACTGCAGGAGGGTTTGGGCAAAATATGACCCATCGCCGTTTTCAGTAATTGGCATATTTTCGGTATGAAACGTCGTAATTTGAAACTGAAAATAGGTGCAGAGAGTCAGAATTCGGCTCAAAAATCACACTCAGGAGTCAAATTTCCGACATTTCAGACATATTGAAAACTGCAGGGGGGTTTGGGCAAAATATGACCCATCGCCATTTTCAGTAATTGGCATATTTTCGGTATAAAAATTCGAAATTTGAAAATGAAAATAGGTGCAGAGAGTCAGAATTCGGATAAAAAATCACGCTCAGGAGTCAAATTTCCGACATTTCAGACATTTTGAAAACTGCAGGGGGGTTCGGGCAAAATATGACCCATCGCCGTTTTCAGTAATTGGCATATTTTCGGTATAAAAAGTCGTAATTTGAAACTGAAAATAGGTGCAGAGAGTCAGAATTCGGCTCAAAAATCACGCTCAGGAGTCAAATTTCCGACATTTCAGACATATTGAAAACTGCATGGGGGTTTGGGCAAAATATGTCCCATCGCTGTTTTCAGTAATTGGCATATTTTCGGTATAAAAAGTCGTAATTTGAAACTGAAAATAGGTGCAGAGAGTCAGAATTCGGCTAAAAAATCACACTCAGTAGTCAAATTTTCGACATTTCAGACATTTTAAAAACTGCAGGGGGGTTTGGGCAAAATATGACCCATCGCCGTTTACAGTAATTGGCATATTTTCGGTATGAAACGTCGTAATTCGAAACTGAAAATAGGTGCAGAGAGTCAGAATTCGGCTCAAAAATCACGATCAGGAGTCAAATTTCCGACATTTCAGACAATTTGAAAACTGCAGGAGGGGTTTGGGCAAAATATGACCCATCGCCGTTTACAGTAATTGGCATATTTTCGGTATAAAAAGTCGTAATTTGAAACTGAAATTAGGTGCAGAGAGTCAGAATTCGGATAACAAATCACGTTCAGGAGTCAAATTTCCGATATTTCAGACATTTTGAAAACTGCAGGGGGGTTTGGGCAAAATATGACCCATCGCAGTTTACAGAAATTTGCATATTTTCGGTATGAAACGTCGTAATTTGAAACTGAAAATTGGTACAGAGAGTCAGAATTCGGCTCAAAAATCACGCTCAGGAGTCAAATTTCCGACATTTCAGACATTTTAAAAACTGCAGGAGGGTTTGGGCAAAATATGACCCATCGCAGTTTTCAGTAATTGGCATATTTTCGGTATGAAACGTCGTAATTTGAAACTGAAAATAGATGCAGAGAGTCAGAATTCGGCTCAAAAATCACGCTCAGGAATCAAATTTCCGACATTTCTGACATTATGAAAACTGCAGGAGGGTTTGGGCAAAATATGACCCATCGCCGTTTTCAGTAATTGGCATATTTTCGGTATAAAAAGTAGTAATTTGAAACTGAAAATAGGTGCAGAGAGTCAGAATTCGGCTCAAAAATCACGCTCAGGAGTCAAATTTTCGACATTTCAGACATTTTAAAAACTGCAGGGAGGTTTCGGCAAAATATGACCCATCGCCGTTTTCAGTAATTGGCATATTTTCGGTATGAAACGTCGTAATTTGAAACTGAAAATAGGTGCAGAGAGTTAGAATTCGGCTCAAAAATCACGCTCAGGAGTCAAATTTCCGACATTTCAGACATTTTGAAAACTGCAGGGGGGTTTGGGCAAAATATGACCCATCGCCGTTTTCAGTAATTGGCATATTTTCTGTATAAAAAGTCGTAATTTGAAACTGAAATTAGGTGCAGAGAGTCAGAATTCGGATAAAAAATCACGTTTAGGAGTCAAATTTCCGACATTTCAGACAATTTGAAAACTGCAGGGGGGTTTGGGCAAAATATGACCCATCGCCGTTTACCGTAATTGGCATATTTTCGGTATGAAAAGTCGTAATTTGAAACTGAAAATAGGTGCAGAGAGTCAGAATTCGGCTCAAAAATCACGCTCAGGAGTCAAATTTCCGACATTTCAGACATTTTGAAAACTGCAGGGGGGTTTGGACAAAATATGACCCATCGCCATTTTCAGTAATTGGCATATTTTCGGTATAAAAATTCGTAATTTGAAAATGAAAATTGGTGCAGAGAGTCAGAATTCGGATACAAAATCACGTTCAGGAGTCAAATTTCCGACATTTCAGACATTTTGAAAACTGCAGGGGGGTTTGGGCAAAATATGACCCATCGCCGTTTTCAGTAATTGGCATATTTTCGGTATAAAAAGTCGTAATTTGAAACTGAAAATAGGTGCAGAGAGTCAGAATTCGGCTCAAAAATCACGCTCAGGAGTCAAATTTTCGACATTTCAGACGTTTTAAAAACTGCAGGGGGGTTTCGGCTAAATATGACCCATCGCCGTTTTCAGTAATTGGCATATTTTCGGTATGAAACGTCGTAATTTGAAACTGAAAATAGGTGCAGAGAGTCAGAATTCGGCTCAAAAATCACGCTCAGGAGTCAAATTTCCGACATTTCAGACATTTTGAAAACTGCAGGGGGGTTTGGGCAAAATATGACCCATCGCTGTTTTCAGTAATTGGCATATTTTCGGTATAAAAAGTCGTAATTTGAAACTGAAAATAGGTGCAAAGAGTCAGAATTCGGATAAAAAATCACGCTCAAGAGTCAAATTTCCGACATTTCAGACATTTTGAAAACTGCAGGGGGGATTGGGCAAAATATGACCCATCGCCGTTTACCGTAATTGGCATATTTTCGGTATGAAACGTCGTAATTTGAAACTGAAAATAGGTGCAGAGAGTCAGAATTCGGCTCAAAAATCACACTCAGTAGTCAAATTTTCGACATTTCAGACATTTTAAAAACTGCAGGGGGGTTTGGGCAAAATATGACCCATCGCCGTTTACAGTAATTGGCATATTTTCGGTATGAAACGTCGTAATTCGAAACTGAAAATAGGTGCAGAGAGTCAGAATTCGGCTCAAAAATCACGCTCAGGAGTCAAATTTCCGACATTTCAGACAATTTGAAAACTGCAGGAGGGGTTTGGGCAAAATATCACCCATCACCGTTTTCAGTAATTGGCATATTTTCGGTATAAAAAGTCGTAATTTGAAACTGAAATTAGGTGCAGAGAGTCAGAATTCGGATAACAAATCACGTTCAGGAGTCAAATTTCCGATATTTCAGACATTTTGAAAACTGCAGGGGGGTTTGGGCAAAATATGACTTATCGCCGTTTACAGAAATTTGCATATTTTCGGTATGAAACGTCGTAATTTGAAACTGAAAATTGGTGCAGAGAGTCAGAATTCGGCTCAAAAATCACGCTCAGGAGTCAAATTTCCGACATTTCAGACATTTTAAAAACTGCAGGAGGGTTTGGGCAAAATATGACCCATCGCAGTTTTCAGTAATTGGCATATTTTCGGTATGAAACGTCGTAATTTGAAACTGAAAATAGATGCAGAGAGTCAGAATTCGGCTCAAAAATCACACTCAGTAGTCAAATTTTCGACATTTCAGACATTTTAAAAACTGCAGGGGGGTTTGGGCAAAATATGACCCATCGCCGTTTTCAGTAATTGGCATATTTTCGGTATAAAAAGTAGTAATTTGAAACTGAAAATAGGTGCAGAGAGTCAGAATTCGGCTCAAAAATCACGCTCAGGAGTCAAATTTCCGACATTTCAGACAATTTGAAAACTGCAGGAGGGGTTTGGGCAAAATATGACCCATCACCGTTTTCAGTAATTGGCATATTTTCGGTATAAAAAGTCGTAATTTGAAACTGAAATTAGGTGCAGAGAGTCAGAATTCGGCTCAAAAATCACGCTCAGGAGTCAAATTTCCGACATTTCAGACATTTTGAAAACTGCAGGGGGGTTTGGGCAAAATATGACCCATCGCCGTTTTCAGTAATTGGCATATATTCGGTATAAAAAGTCGTAATTTGAAACTGAAAATAGGTGCAGAGAGTCAGAATTCGGCTCAAAAATCACGCTCAGGAGTCAAATTTCCGACATTTCAGACATTTTGAAAGCTGCATGGGGGTTTGGGCAAAATATGACCCATAGCCGTTTACCGTAATTGGCATATTTTCGGTATGAAACATCGTAATTTGAAACTGAAATTAGGTGCAGAGAGTCAGAATTCGGATAAAAAATCACGTTCAGGAGTCAAATTTCCGACATTTCTGACATTTTGAAAACTGCAGGGCGGTTTGGGCAAAATATGACCCATCGCCGTTTTCAGTAATTGGTATATTTTCGGTATAAAAAGTCGTAATTTGAAACTGAAAATAGGTGCAGAGAGTCAGAATTCGGCTCAAAAATCACGCTCAGGAGTCAAATTTTCGACATTTCAGACGTTTTAAAAACTGCAGGGGGGTTTCGGCTAAATATGACCCATCGCCGTTTTCAGTAATTGGCATATTTTCGGTATGAAACGTCGTAATTTGAAACTGAAAATAGGTGCAAAGAGTCAGAATTCGGATAAAAAATCACGCTCAAGAGTCAAATTTCCGACATTTCAGACATTTTGAAAACTGCAGGGGGGATTGGGCAAAATATGACCCATCGCCGTTTACCGTAATTGGCATATTTTCGGTATGAAACGTCGTAATTTGAAACTGAAAATAGGTGCAGAGAGTCAGAATTCGGCTAAAAAATCACACTCAGTAGTCAAATTTTCGACATTTCAGACATTTTAAAAACTGCAGGGGGGTTTGGGCAAAATATGACCCATCGCCGTTTACAGTAATTGGCATATTTTCGGTATGAAACGTCGTAATTCGAAACTGAAAAAAGGTGCAGAGAGTCAGAATTCGGCTCAAAAATCACGATCAGGAGTCAAATTTCCGACATTTCAGACAATTTGAAAACTGTAGGAGGGGTTTGGGCAAAATATGACCCATCGCCGTTTTCAGTAATTGGCATATTTTCGGTATAAAAAGTCGTAATTTGAAACTGAAATTAGGTGCAGAGAGTCAGAATTCGGATAACAAATCACGTTCAGGAGTCAAATTTCCGATATTTCAGACATTTTGAAAACTGCAGGGGGGTTTGGGCAAAATATGACCCATCGCCGTTTACAGAAATTTGCATATTTTCGGTATGAAACGTCGTAATTTGAAACTGAAAATTGGTGCAGAGAGTCAGAATTCGGCTCAAAAATCACGCTCAGGAGTCAAATTTCCGACATTTCAGACATTTTGAAAACTGCAGGGGGGTTTGGGCAAAATATGACCCATCGCCGTTTTCAGTAATTGGCATATATTCGGTATAAAAAGTCGTAATTTGAAACTGAAAATAGGTGCAGAGAGTCAGAATTCGGCTCAAAAATCACGCTCAGGAGTCAAATTTCCGACATTTCAGACATTTTGAAAGCTGCATGGGGGTTTGGGCAAAATATGACCCATAGCCGTTTACCGTAATTGGCATATTTTCGGTATGAAACATCGTAATTTGAAACTGAAATTAGGTGCAGAGAGTCAGAATTCGGATAAAAAATCACGTTCAGGAGTCAAATTTCCGACATTTCTGACATTTTGAAAACTGCAGGGCGGTTTGGGCAAAATATGACCTATCGCCGTTTACAGTAATTGGTATATTTTCGGTATAAAAAGTCGTAATTTGAAACTGAAAATAGGTGCAGAGAGTCAGAATTCGGCTCAAAAATCACGCTCAGGAGTCAAATTTTCGACATATCAGACGTTTTAAAAACTGCAGGGGGGTTTCGGGCTAAATATGACCCATCGCCGTTTTCAGTAATTGGCATATTTTCTGTATGAAAACGTCGTAATTTGAAACTGAAAATAGGTGCAAGAGAGTCAGAATTCGGATAAAAAATCACGCTTCAAGAGTCAAATTTCCGACATTTCAGACATTTTGAAAACTGCAGGGGGGATTGGGCAAAATATGACCCATCGCCGTTTACCGTAATTGGCATATTTTCGGTATGAAACGTCGTAATTTGAAACTGAAAATAGGTGCAGAGAGTCAGAATTCGGCTAAAAAATCACACTCAGTAGTCAAATTTTCGACATTTCAGACATTTTAAAAACTGCAGGGGGGTTTGGGCAAAATATGACCCATCGCCGTTTACAGTAATTGGCATATTTTCGGTATGAAACGTCGTAATTCGAAACTGAAAAATGGTGCAGAGAGTCAGAATTCGGCTCAAAAATCACGATCAGGAGTCAAATTTCCGACATTTCAGACAATTTGAAAACTGTAGGAGGGGTTTGGGCAAAATATGACCCATCGCCGTTTTCAGTAATTGGCATATTTTCGGTATAAAAAGTCGTAATTTGAAACTGAAATTAGGTGCAGAGAGTCAGAATTCGGATAACAAATCACGTTCAGGAGTCAAATTTCCGATATTTCAGACATTTTGAAAACTGCAGGGGGGTTTGGGCAAAATATGACCCATCGCCGTTTACAGAAATTTGCATATTTTCGGTATGAAACGTCGTAATTTGAAACTGAAAATTGGTGCAGAGAGTCAGAATTCGGCTCAAAAATCACGCTCAGGAGTCAAATTTCTGACATTTCAGACATTTTAAAAACTGCAGGAGGGTTTGGGCAAAATATGACCCATCGCAGTTTTCAGTAATTGGCATATTTTCGGTATGAAACGTCGTAATTTGAAACTGAAAATAGATGCAGAGAGTCAGAATTCGGCTCAAAAATCACGCTCAGGAATCAAATTTCCGACATTTCTGACATTATGAAAACTGCAGGAGGGTTTGGGCAAAATATGACCCATCGCCGTTTTCAGTAATTGGCATATTTTCGGTATAAAAAGTCGTAATTTGAAACTGAAAATAGGTGCAGAGAGTCAGAATTCGGATAAAAAATCACGCTCAGGAGTCAAATTTCCGACATTTCAGACATTTTGAAAACTGCAGGGGGGTTTGGGCAAAATATGACTTATCGCCTTTACAGTAATTGGCATATTTTTGGTATGAAACGTCGTAATTTGAAACTGAAAATAGGTGCAGAGAGTCAGAATTCGGCTCAAAAACCACGCTCAGGAGTCAAATTTTCGACATATCAGACATTTCAAAAACTGCAGGGGGGTTTGGGCAAAATATGACCCATCGCCGTTTTCAGTAATTGACATATTTTCTGTATAAAAAGTCGTAATTTGAAACTGAAATTAGGTGCAGAGAGTCAGAATTCGGATAAAAAATCACGTTTAGGAGTCAAATTTCCGACATTTCAGACAATTTGAAAACTGCAGGGGGGTTTGGGCAAAATATGACCCATCGCCGTTTACCGTAATTGGCATATTTTCGGTATGAAAAGTCGTAATTTGAAACTGAAAATAGGTGCAGAGAGTCAGAATTCGGCTCAAAAATCACGCTCAGGAGTCAAATTTCCGACATTTCAGACATTTTGAAAACTGCAGGGGGGTTTGGACAAAATATGACCCATCGCCATTTTCAGTAATTGGCATATTTTCGGTATAAAAATTCGTAATTTGAAAATGAAAATTGGTGCAGAGAGTCAGAATTCGGATACAAAATCACGTTCAGGAGTCAAATTTCCGACATTTCAGACATTTTGAAAACTGCAGGGGGGTTTGGGCAAAATATGACCCATCGCCGTTTTCAGTAATTGGCATATTTTCGGTATAAAAAGTCGTAATTTGAAACTGAAAATAGGTGCAGAGAGTCAGAATTCGGCTCAAAAATCACGCTCAGGAGTCAAATTTTCGACATTTCAGACGTTTTAAAAACTGCAGGGGGGTTTCGGCTAAATATGACCCATCGCCGTTTTCAGTAATTGGCATATTTTCGGTATGAAACGTCGTAATTTGAAACTGAAAATAGGTGCAGAGAGTCAGAATTCGGCTCAAAAATCACGCTCAGGAGTCAAATTTCCGACATTTCAGACATTTTGAAAACTGCAGGGGGGTTTGGGCAAAATATGACCCATCGCTGTTTTCAGTAATTGGCATATTTTCGGTATAAAAAGTCGTAATTTGAAACTGAAAATAGGTGCAAAGAGTCAGAATTCGGATAAAAAATCACGCTCAAGAGTCAAATTTCCGACATTTCAGACATTTTGAAAACTGCAGGGGGGATTGGGCAAAATATGACCCATCGCCGTTTACCGTAATTGGCATATTTTCGGTATGAAACGTCGTAATTTGAAACTGAAAATAGGTGCAGAGAGTCAGAATTCGGCTCAAAAATCACACTCAGTAGTCAAATTTTCGACATTTCAGACATTTTAAAAACTGCAGGGGGGTTTGGGCAAAATATGACCCATCGCCGTTTACAGTAATTGGCATATTTTCGGTATGAAACGTCGTAATTCGAAACTGAAAATAGGTGCAGAGAGTCAGAATTCGGCTCAAAAATCACGCTCAGGAGTCAAATTTCCGACATTTCTGACAATTTGAAAACTGCAGGAGGGGTTTGGGCAAAATATGACCCATCACCGTTTTCAGTAATTGGCATATTTTCGGTATAAAAAGTCGTAATTTGAAACTGAAATTAGGTGCAGAGAGTCAGAATTCGGATAACAAATCACGTTCAGGAGTCAAATTTCCGATATTTCAGACATTTTGAAAACTGCAGGCGGGTTTGGGCAAAATATGACCCATCGCCGTTTACAGAAATTTGCATATTTTCGGTATGAAACGTCGTAATTTGAAACTGAAAATTGGTGCAGAGAGTCAGAATTCGGCTCAAAAATCACGCTCAGGAGTCAAATTTCCGACATTTCAGACATTTTAAAAACTGCAGGAGGGTTTGGGCAAAATATGACCCATCGCAGTTTTCAGTAATTGGCATATTTTCGGTATGAAACGTCGTAATTTGAAACTGAAAATAGATGCAGAGAGTCAGAATTCGGCTCAAAAATCACGCTCAGGAATCAAATTTCCGACATTTCTGACATTATGAAAACTGCAGGAGGGTTTGGGCAAAATATGACCCATCGCCGTTTTCAGTAATTGGCATATTTTCGGTATAAAAAGTCGTAATTTGAAACTGAAAATAGGTGCAGAGAGTCAGAATTCGGATAAAAAATCACGCTCAGGAGTCAAATTTCCGACATTTCAGACATTTTGAAAACTGCAGGGGGGTTTGGGCAAAATATGACCCATCGCCTTTACCGAAATTTGCATATTTTTGGTATGAAACGTCGTAATTTGAAACTGAAAATAGGTGCAGAGAGTCAGAATTCGGCTCAAAAACCACGCTCAGGAGTCAAATTTTCGACATATCAGACATTTCAAAAACTGCAGGGGGGTTTGGGCAAAATATGACCCATCGCCGTTTTCAGTAATTGACATATTTTCTGTATAAAAAGTCGTAATTTGAAACTGAAATTAGGTGCAGAGAGTCAGAATTCGGATAAAAAATCACGTTTAGGAGTCAAATTTCCGACATTTCAGACAATTTGAAAACTGCAGGGGGGTTTGGGCAAAATATGACCCATCGCCGTTTACTGTAATTGGCATATTTTCGGTATGAAAAGTCGTAATTTGAAACTGAAAATAGGTGCAGAGAGTCAGAATTCGGCTCAAAAATCACGCTCAGGAGTCAAATTTCCGACATTTCAGACATTTTGAAAACTGCAGGGGGGTTTGGACAAAATATGACCCATCGCCATTTTCAGTAATTGGCATATTTTCGGTATAAAAATTCGTAATTTGAAAATGAAAATTGGTGCAGAGAGTCAGAATTCGGATACAAAATCACGTTCAGGAGTCAAATTTCCGACATTTCAGACATTTTGAAAACTGCAGGGGGGTTTGGGCAAAATATGACCCATCGCCGTTTTCAGTAATTGGCATATTTTCGGAATAAAAAGTCGTAATTTGAAACTGAAAATAGGTGCAGAGAGTCAGAATTCGGCTCAAAAATCACGCTCAGGAGTCAAATTTTCGACATTTCAGACGTTTTAAAAACTGCAGGGGGTTTTCGGCTAAATATGACCCATCGCCGTTTTCAGTAATTGGCATATTTTCGGTATGAAACGTCGTAATTTGAAACTGAAAATAGGTGCAGAGAGTCAGAATTCGGCTCAAAAATCACGCTCAGGAGTCAAATTTCCGACATTTCAGACATTTTGAAAACTGCAGGGGGGTTTGGGCAAAATATGACCCATCGCTGTTTTCAGTAATTGGCATATTTTCGGTATAAAAAGTCGTAATTTGAAACTGAAAATAGGTGCAAAGAGTCAGAATTCGGATAAAAAATCACGCTCAAGAGTCAAATTTCCGACATTTCAGACATTTTGAAAACTGCAGGGGGGATTGGGCAAAATATGACCCATCGCCGTTTACCGTAATTGGCATATTTTCGGTATGAAACGTCGTAATTTGAAACTGAAAATAGGTGCAGAGAGTCAGAATTCGGCTCAAAAATCACACTCAGTAGTCAAATTTTCGACATTTCAGACATTTTAAAAACTGCAGGGGGGTTTGGGCAAAATATGACCCATCGCCGTTTACAGTAATTGGCATATTTTCGGTATGAAACGTCGTAATTCGAAACTGAAAATAGGTGCAGAGAGTCAGAATTCGGCTCAAAAATCACGCTCAGGAGTCAAATTTCCGACATTTCAGACAATTTGAAAACTGCAGGAGGGGTTTGGGCAAAATATGACCCATCACCGTTTTCAGTAATTGGCATATTTTCGGTATAAAAAGTCGTAATTTGAAACTGAAATTAGGTGCAGAGAGTCAGAATTCGGATAACAAATCACGTTCAGGAGTCAAATTTCCGATATTTCAGACATTTTGAAAACTGCAGGCGGGTTTGGGCAAAATATGACCCATCGCCGTTTACAGAAATTTGCATATTTTCGGTATGAAACGTCGTAATTTGAAACTGAAAATTGGTGCAGAGAGTCAGAATTCGGCTCAAAAATCACGCTCAGGAGTCAAATTTCCGACATTTCAGACATTTTAAAAACTGCAGGAGGGTTTGGGCAAAATATGACCCATCGCAGTTTTCAGTAATTGGCATATTTTCGGTATGAAACGTCGTAATTTGAAACTGAAAATAGATGCAGAGAGTCAGAATTCGGCTCAAAAATCACGCTCAGGAATCAAATTTCCGACATTTCTGACATTATGAAAACTGCAGGAGGGTTTGGGCAAAATATGACCCATCGCCGTTTTCAGTAATTGGCATATTTTCGGTATAAAAAGTAGTAATTTGAAACTGAAAATAGGTGCAGAGAGTCAGAATTCGGCTAAAAAATCACGCTCAGGAGTCAAATTTTCGACATTTCAGACATTTTAAAAACTGCAGGGAGGTTTCGGCAAAGTATGACCCATCGCCGTTTTCAGTAACTGGCATATTTTCGGTATGAAACGTCGTAATTTGAAACTGAAAATAGGTGCAGAGAGTCAGATTTCGGCTCAAAAATCACGCTCAGGAGTCAAATTTCCGACATTTCAGACATTTTGAAAACTGCAGGGGGGTTTGGGCAAAATATGACCCATCGCCGTTTTCAGTAATTGGCATATTTTCGGTATAAAAAGTCGTAATTTGAAACTGAAAATAGGTGCAGAGAGTCAGAATTCGGCTCAAAAATCACGCTCAGGAGTCAAATTTCCGACATTTCAGACATTTTGAAAACTGCATGGGGGTTTGGGCAAAATATGACCCATAGCCGTTTACCGTAATTGGCATATTTTCGGTATGAAACATCGTAATTTGAAACTGAAATTAGGTGCAGAGAGTCAGAATTCGGATAAAAAATCACGTTCAGGAGTCAAATTTCCGACATTTCAGACATTTTGAAAACTGCAGGGGGGTTTGGGCAAAATATGACACATCGCCGTTTACCGTAATTGGCATATTTTCGGTATGAAAAGTCGTAATTTGAAACTGAAAATAGGTGCAGAGAGTCAGAATTCGGCTCAAAAATCACGCTCAGGAGTCAAATTTCCGACATTTCAGACATTTTGAAAACTGCAGGGGGGTTTGGACAAAATATGACCCATCGCCATTTTCAGTAATTGGCATATTTTCGGTATAAAAATTCGTAATTTGAAAATGAAAATTGGTGCAGAGAGTCAGAATTCGGATACAAAATCACGTTCAGGAGTCAAATTTCCGACATTTCAGACATTTTGAAAACTGCAGGGGGGTTTGGGCAAAATATGACCCATCGCCGTTTTCAGTAATTGGCATATTTTCGGTATAAAAAGTCGTAATTTGAAACTGAAAATAGGTGCAGAGAGTCAGAATTCGGCTCAAAAATCACGCTCAGGAGTCAAATTTTCGACATTTCAGACGTTTTAAAAACTGCAGGGGGGTTTCGGCTAAATATGACCCATCGCCGTTTTCAGTAATTGGCATATTTTCGGTATGAAACGTCGTAATTTGAAACTGAAAATAGGTGCAGAGAGTCAGAATTCGGCTCAAAAATCACGCTCAGGAGTCAAATTTCCGACATTTCAGACATTTTGAAAACTGCAGGGGTGTTTGGGCAAAATATGACCCATCGCTGTTTTCAGTAATTGGCATATTTTCGGTATAAAAAGTCGCAATTTGAAACTGAAAATAGGTGCAAAGAGTCAGAATTCGGATAAAAAATCACGCTCAAGAGTCAAATTTCCGACATTTCAGACATTTTGAAAACTGCAGGGGGGATTGGGCAAAATATGACCCATCGCCGTTTACCGTAATTGGCATATTTTCGGTATGAAACGTCGTAATTTGAAACTGAAAATAGGTGCAGAGAGTCAGAATTCGGCTCAAAAATCACACTCAGTAGTCAAATTTTCGACATTTCAGACATTTTAAAAACTGCAGGGGGGTTTGGGCAAAATATGACCCATCGCCGTTTACAGTAATTGGCATATTTTCGGTATGAAACGTCGTAATTCGAAACTGAAAATAGGTGCAGAGAGTCAGAATTCGGCTCAAAAATCACGCTCAGGAGTCAAATTTCCGACATTTCAGACAATTTGAAAACTGCAGGAGGGGTTTGGGCAAAATATGACCCATCACCGTTTTCAGTAATTGGCATATTTTCGGTATAAAAAGTCGTAATTTGAAACTGAAATTAGGTGCAGAGAGTCAGAATTCGGATAACAAATCACGTTCAGGAGTCAAATTTCCGATATTTCAGACATTTTGAAAACTGCAGGGGGGTTTGGGCAAAATATGACCCATCGCCGTTTACAGAAATTTGCATATTTTCGGTATGAAACGTCGTAATTTGAAACTGAAAATTGGTGCAGAGAGTCAGAATTCGGCTCAAAAATCACGCTCAGGAGTCAAATTTCCGACATTTCAGACATTTTAAAAACTGCAGGAGGGTTTGGGCAAAATATGACCCATCGCAGTTTTCAGTAATTGGCATATTTTCGGTATGAAACGTCGTAATTTGAAACTGAAAATAGATGCAGAGAGTCAGAATTCGGCTCAAAAATCACGCTCAGGAATCAAATTTCCGACATTTCTGACATTATGAAAACTGCAGGAGGGTTTGGGCAAAATATGACCCATCGCCGTTTTCAGTAATTGGCATATTTTCGGTATAAAAAGTAGTAATTTGAAACTGAAAATAGGTGCAGAGAGTCAGAATTCGGCTCAAAAATCACGCTCAGGAGTCAAATTTTCGACATTTCAGACATTTTAAAAACTGCAGGGAGGTTTCGGCAAAATATGACCCATCGCCGTTTTCAGTAATTGGCATATTTTCGGTATGAAACGTCGTAATTTGAAACTGAAAATAGGTGCAGAGAGTCAGAATTCGGCTCAAAAATCACGCTCAGGAGTCAAATTTCCGACATTTCAGACATTTTGAAAACTGCAGGGGGGTTTGGGCAAAATATGACCCATCGCCGTTTTCAGTAATTGGCATATTTTTGGTATAAAAAGTCGTAATTTGAAACTGAAAATTGGTGCAGAGAGTCAGAATTCGGATAAAAAATCACGCTCAGGAGTCAAATTTAAGACATTTCAGACATTTTGAAAACTGCAGGGGGGTTTGGGCAAAATATGACCCATCGCCTTTACCGTAATTGGCATATTTTTGGTATGAAACTTCGTAATTTGAAACTGAAAATAGGTGCAGAGAGTCAGAATTCGGCTCAAAAACAACGCTCAGGAGTCAAATTTTCGACATATGAGACATTTCAAAAACTGCAGGGGGGTTTGGGCAAAATATGACACATCGCTGTTTTCAGTAATTGACATATTTTCTGTATAAAAAGTCGTAATTTGAAACTGAAATTAGGTGCAGAGAGTCAGAATTCGGATAAAAAATCACGTTTAGGAGTCAAATTTCCGACATTTCAGACATTTTGAAAACTGCAGGGGGGGTTTGGGCAAAATATGACCCATCGCCGTTTTCAGTAATTGGCATATTTTCGGTATAAAAAGTCGTAATTTGAAACTGAAAAAAGGTGCAGAGAGTCCGAATTCGGATAACAAATCACGTTCAGGAGTCAAATTTCCGACATTTCAGACATTTTGAAAACTGCAGGGGGGTTTGGGCAAAATATGACCCATCGCCGTTTACCGTAATTGGCATATTTTCGGTATGAAACGTCGTAATTTGAAACTGAAAATAGGTGCAGAGAGTCAGAATTCGGCTCAAAAATCACGGTCAGGAGTCAAATTTCCGACATTTCAGACATTTTGAAAACTGCAGGGGGGTTTGGGCAAAATATGACCCATCGCCGTTTTCAGTAATTGACATATTTTCGGTATAAAAAGTCGTAATTTGAAACTGAAATTAGGTGCAGAGAGTCAGAATTCGGATAAAAAATCACGTTTTGGAGTCAAATTTTCGACATTTCAAACATTTTAAAAACTGCAGGGGGGTTTGGGCAAAATATGACCCATCGCTGTTTTCAGTAATTGGCATATTTTCGGTATGAAACGTCGTAATTTGAAACTGAAAATAGGTGCAGAGAGTCAGAATTCGGCTCAAAAATCACGTTCAGGAGTCAAATTTCCGACATTTCAGACATTTTGAAAACTGCAGGGGGGTTTGGGCAAAATATGACACATCGCCGTTTACCGTAATTGGCATATTTTCGGTATGAAAAGTCGTAATTTGAAACTGAAAATAGGTGCAGAGAGTCAGAATTCGGCTCAAAAATCACGCTCAGGAGTCAAATTTCCGACATTTCAGACATTTTGAAAACTGCAGGGGGGTTTGGACAAAATATGACCCATCGCCATTTTCAGTAATTGGCATATTTTCGGTATAAAAATTCGTAATTTGAAAATGAAAATTGGTGCAGAGAGTCAGAATTCGGATACAAAATCACGTTCAGGAGTCAAATTTCCGACATTTCAGACATTTTGAAAACTGCAGGGGGGTTTGGGCAAAATATGACCCATCGCCGTTTACCGTAATTGGCATATTTTCGGTATGAAAAGTCGTAATTTGAAACTGAAAATAGGTGCAGAGAGTCAGAATTCGGCTCAAAAATCACGCTCAGGAGTCAAATTTCCGACATTTCAGACATTTTGAAAACTGCAGGGGGGTTTGGACAAAATATGACCCATCGCCATTTTCAGTAATTGGCATATTTTCGGTATAAAAATTCGTAATTTGAAAATGAAAATTGGTGCAGAGAGTCAGAATTCGGATACAAAATCACGTTCAGGAGTCAAATTTCCGACATTTCAGACATTTTGAAAACTGCAGGGGGGTTTGGGCAAAATATGACCCATCGCCGTTTTCAGTAATTGGCATATTTTCGGTATAAAAATTCGTAATTTGAAACTGAAAATAGGTGCAGAGAGTCAGAATTCGGATAAAAAATCACGCTCAGGAGTCAAATTTCCGACATTTCAGACATTTTGAAAACTGCAGGGGGGTTTGGGCAAAATATGACCCATCGCCGTTTACCGTAATTGGCATATTTTCGGTATGAAACGTCGTAATTTGAAACTGAAAATAGGTGCAGAGAGTCAGAACTCGGCTCAAAAATCACGCTCAGGAGTCAAATTTCCGACATTTCAGACATTTTGAAAACTGCAGGGGGGTTTGGGCAAAATATGACCCATCGCCGTTTTCAGTAATTGGCATATTTTTGGTATAAAAAGTCGTAATTTGAAACTGAAAATTGGTGCAGAGAGTCAGAATTCGGATAAAAAATCACGCTCAGGAGTCAAATTTAAGACATTTCAGACATTTTGAAAACTGCAGGGGGGTTTGGGCAAAATATGACCCATCGCCTTTACCGTAATTGGCATATTTTTGGTATGAAACGTCGTAATTTGAAACTGAAAATAGGTGCAGAGAGTCAGAATTCGGCTCAAAAACAACGCTCAGGAGTCAAATTTTCGACATATGAGACATTTCAAAAACTGCAGGGGGGTTTGGGCAAAATATGACACATCGCTGTTTTCAGTAATTGACATATTTTCTGTATAAAAAGTCGTAATTTGAAACTGAAATTAGGTGCAGAGAGTCAGAATTCGGATAAAAAATCACGTTTAGGAGTCAAATTTCCGACATTTCAGACATTTTGAAAACTGCAGGGGGGGTTTGGGCAAAATATGACCCATCGCCGTTTTCAGTAATTGGCATATTTTCGGTATAAAAAGTCGTAATTTGAAACTGAAAAAAGGTGCAGAGAGTCAGAATTCGGATAACAAATCACGTTCAGGAGTCAAATTTCCGACATTTCAGACATTTTGAAAACTGCAGGGGGGTTTGGGCAAAATATGACCCATCGCCGTTTACCGTAATTGGCATATTTTCGGTATGAAACGTCGTAATTTGAAACTGAAAATAGGTGCAGAGAGTCAGAATTCGGCTCAAAAATCACGGTCAGGAGTCAAATTTCCGACATTTCAGACATTTTGAAAACTGCAGGGGGGTTTGGGCAAAATATGACCCATCGCCGTTTTCAGTAATTGACATATTTTCGGTATAAAAAGTCGTAATTTGAAACTGAAATTAGGTGCAGAGAGTCAGAATTCGGATAAAAAATCACGTTTTGGAGTCAAATTTTCGACATTTCAAACATTTTAAAAACTGCAGGGGGGTTTGGGCAAAATATGACCCATCGCTGTTTTCAGTAATTGGCATATTTTCGGTATGAAACGTCGTAATTTGAAACTGAAAATAGGTGCAGAGAGTCAGAATTCGGCTCAAAAATCACGCTCAGGAGTCAAATTTCCGACATTTCAGACATTTTGAAAACTGCAGGGGGGTTTGGGCAAAATATGACCCATCGCTGTTTTCAGTAATTGGCATATTTTCGGTATAAAAAGTCGTAATTTGAAACTGAAAATAGGTGCAGAGAGTCAGAATTCGGATAAAAAATCACGCTCAGGAGTCAAATTTCCGACATTTCAGAGATTTTGAAAACTGCAGGGGGGATTGGGCAAAATATGACCCATCGCCGTTTACCGTAATTGGCATATTTTCGGTATGAAACGTCGTAATTTGAAATTGAAAATTGGTGCAGAGAGTCAGAATTCCGCTCAAAAATCACGCTCAGGAGTCAAATTTTCGACATATCAGACATTTCAAAAACTGCAGGGGGGTTTGGGCGAAATATGACCTTCGCAGTTTTCAATAATTGGCATATTTTCTGTATAAAAAGTCGTAATTTGAAACTGAAATTAGGTGCAGAGAGTCAGAATTCGGATACAAAATCACGTTCAGGAGTCAAATTTCCGACATTTCAGACATTTTGAAAACTGCAGGGGGGTTTGGGCAAAATATGACCCATCGCCGTTTACAGAAATTTGCATATTTTCGGTATGAAACGTCGTAATTTGAAACTGAAAATTGGTGCAGAGAGTCAGAATTCGGCTCAAAAATCACGCTCAGGAGTCAAATTTCCGACATTTCAGACATTTTAAAAACTGCAGGAGGGTTTGGGCAAAATATGACCCATCGCAGTTTTCAGTAATTGGCATATTTTCGGTATGAAACGTCGTAATTTGAAACTGAAAATAGATGCAGAGAGTCAGAATTCGGCTCAAAAATCACGCTCAGGAATCAAATTTCCGACATTTCTGACATTATGAAAACTGCAGGAGGGTTTGGGCAAAATATGACCCATCGCCGTTTTCAGTAATTGGCATATTTTCGGTATAAAAAGTAGTAATTTGAAACTGAAAATAGGTGCAGAGAGTCAGAATTCGGCTCAAAAATCACGCTCAGGAGTCAAATTTTCGACATTTCAGACATTTTAAAAACTGCAGGGAGGTTTCGGCAAAATATGACCCATCGCCGTTTTCAGTAATTGGCATATTTTCGGTATGAAACGTCGTAATTTGAAGCTGCAAATAGGTGCAGAGAGTCAGAATTCGGCTCAAAAATCACGCTCAGGAGTCAAATTTCCGACATTTCAGACATTTTGAAAACTGCAGGGGGGTTTGGGCAAAATATGACCCATCGCCGTTTTCAGTAATTGGCATATTTTCGGTATAAAAAGTCGTAATTTGAAACTGAAAATAGGTGCAGAGAGTCAGAATTCGGATAAAAAATCACGCTCAGGAGTCAAATTTCCGACATTTCAGACATTTTGAAAACTGCAGGGGGGTTTGGGCAAAATATGACCCATCGCCTTTACCGTAATTGGCATATTTTTGGTATGAAACGTCGTAATTTGAAACTGAAAATAGGTGCAGAGAGTCACAATTCGGCTCAAAAACCACGCTCAGGAGTCAAATTTTCGACATATCAGACATTTCAAAAACTGCAGGGGGGTTTGGGCAAAATATGACCCATCGCCGTTTTCAGTAATTGACATATTTTCTGTATAAAAATTCGTAATTTGAAACTGAAATTAGGTGCAGAGAGTCAGAATTCGGATAAAAAATCACGTTTAGGAGTCAAATTTCCGACATTTCAGACATTTTGAAAACTGCAGGGGGGTTTGGGCAAAATATGACCCATCGTCGTTTTCAGTAATTGGCATATTTTCGGTATAAAAAGTCGTAATTTGAAACTGAAAATAGGTGCAGAGAGTCAGAATTCGGATAAAAAATCACGCTCAGGAGTCAAATTTCCGACATTTCAGACATTTTGAAAACTGCAGGGGGGTTTGGGCAAAATATGACCCATCGCCGTTTACCGTAATTGGCATATTTTCGGTATGAAAAGTCGTAATTTGAAACTGAAAATAGGTGCAGAGAGTCAGAATTCGGCTCAAAAATCACGCTCAGGAGTCAAATTTCCGAAATTTCAGACATTTTGAAAACTGCAGGGGGGTTTGGACAAAATATGACCCATCGCCATTTTCAGTAATTGGCATATTTTCGGTATAAAAATTCGTAATTTGAAAATGAAAATTGGTGCAGAGAGTCAGAATTCGGATACAAAATCACGTTCAGGAGTCAAATTTCCGACATTTCAGACATTTTGAAAACTGCAGGGGGGTTTGGGCAAAATATGACCCATCGCCGTTTTCAGTAATTGGCATATTTTCGGTATAAAAAGTCGTAATTTGAAACTGAAAATAGGTGCAGAGAGTCAGAATTCGGATAAAAAATCACGCTCAGGAGTCAAATTTCCGACATTTCAGACATTTTGAAAACTGCAGGGGGGTTTGGGCAAAATATGACCCATCGCCGTTTACCGTAATTGGCATATTTTCGGTATGAAACGTCGTAATTTGAAACTGAAAATAGGTGCAGAGAGTCAGAACTCGGCTCAAAAATCACGCTCAGGAGTCAAATTTCCGACATTTCAGACATTTTGAAAACTGCAGGGGGGTTTGGGCAAAATATGACCCATCGCCGTTTTCAGTAATTGGCATATTTTTGGTATAAAAAGTCGTAATTTGAAACTGAAAATTGGTGCAGAGAGTCAGAATTCGGATAAAAAAACACGCTCAGGAGTCAAATTTAAGACATTTCAGACATTTTGAAAACTGCAGGGGGGTTTGGGCAAAATATGACCCATCGCCTTTACCGTAATTGGCATATTTTTGGTATGAAACGTCGTAATTTGAAACTGAAAATAGGTGCAGAGAGTCAGAATTCGGCTCAAAAACCACGCTCAGGAGTCAAATTTTCGACATATCAGACATTTCAAAAACTGCAGGGGGGTTTGGGCAAAATATGACACATCGCTGTTTTCAGTAATTGACATATTTTCTGTAAAAAAAAGTCGTAATTTGAAACTGAAATTAGGTGCAGAGAGTCAGAATTCGGATAAAAAATCACGTTTAGGAGTCAAATTTCCGACATTTCAGACATTTTGAAAACTGCAGGGGGGGTTTGGGCAAAATATGACCCATCGCCGTTTTCAGTAATTGGCATATTTTCGGTATGAAACGTCGTAATTTGAAGCTGCAAATAGGTGCAGAGAGTCAGAATTCGGCTCAAAAATCACGCTCAGGAGTCAAATTTCCGACATTTCAGACATTTTGAAAACTGCAGGGGGGTTTGGGCAAAATATGACCCATCGCCGTTTTCAGTAATTGGCATATTTTCGGTATAAAAAGTCGTAATTTGAAACTGAAAATAGGTGCAGAGAGTCAGAATTCGGATAAAAAATCACGCTCAGGAGTCAAATTTCCGACATTTCAGACATTTTGAAAACTGCAGGGGGGTTTGGGCAAAATATGACCCATCGCCTTTACCGTAATTGGCATATTTTTGGTATGAAACGTCGTAATTTGAAACTGAAAATAGGTGCAGAGAGTCACAATTCGGCTCAAAAACCACGCTCAGGAGTCAAATTTTCGACATATCAGACATTTCAAAAACTGCAGGGGGGTTTGGGCAAAATATGACCCATCGCCGTTTTCAGTAATTGACATATTTTCTGTATAAAAATTCGTAATTTGAAACTGAAATTAGGTGCAGAGAGTCAGAATTCGGATAAAAAATCACGTTTAGGAGTCAAATTTCCGACATTTCAGACATTTTGAAAACTGCAGGGGGGTTTGGGCAAAATATGACCCATCGTCGTTTTCAGTAATTGGCATATTTTCGGTATAAAAAGTCGTAATTTGAAACTGAAAATAGGTGCAGAGAGTCAGAATTCGGATAAAAAATCACGCTCAGGAGTCAAATTTCCGACATTTCAGACATTTTGAAAACTGCAGGGGGGTTTGGGCAAAATATGACCCATCGCCGTTTACCGTAATTGGCATATTTTCGGTATGAAAAGTCGTAATTTGAAACTGAAAATAGGTGCAGAGAGTCAGAATTCGGCTCAAAAATCACGCTCAGGAGTCAAATTTCCGAAATTTCAGACATTTTGAAAACTGCAGGGGGGTTTGGACAAAATATGACCCATCGCCATTTTCAGTAATTGGCATATTTTCGGTATAAAAATTCGTAATTTGAAAATGAAAATTGGTGCAGAGAGTCAGAATTCGGATACAAAATCACGTTCAGGAGTCAAATTTCCGACATTTCAGACATTTTGAAAACTGCAGGGGGGTTTGGGCAAAATATGACCCATCGCCGTTTTCAGTAATTGGCATATTTTCGGTATAAAAAGTCGTAATTTGAAACTGAAAATAGGTGCAGAGAGTCAGAATTCGGATAAAAAATCACGCTCAGGAGTCAAATTTCCGACATTTCAGACATTTTGAAAACTGCAGGGGGGTTTGGGCAAAATATGACCCATCGCCGTTTACCGTAATTGGCATATTTTCGGTATGAAACGTCGTAATTTGAAACTGAAAATAGGTGCAGAGAGTCAGAACTCGGCTCAAAAATCACGCTCAGGAGTCAAATTTCCGACATTTCAGACATTTTGAAAACTGCAGGGGGGTTTGGGCAAAATATGACCCATCGCCGTTTTCAGTAATTGGCATATTTTTGGTATAAAAAGTCGTAATTTGAAACTGAAAATTGGTGCAGAGAGTCAGAATTCGGATAAAAAAACACGCTCAGGAGTCAAATTTAAGACATTTCAGACATTTTGAAAACTGCAGGGGGGTTTGGGCAAAATATGACCCATCGCCTTTACCGTAATTGGCATATTTTTGGTATGAAACGTCGTAATTTGAAACTGAAAATAGGTGCAGAGAGTCAGAATTCGGCTCAAAAACCACGCTCAGGAGTCAAATTTTCGACATATCAGACATTTCAAAAACTGCAGGGGGGTTTGGGCAAAATATGACACATCGCTGTTTTCAGTAATTGACATATTTTCTGTAAAAAAAAGTCGTAATTTGAAACTGAAATTAGGTGCAGAGAGTCAGAATTCGGATAAAAAATCACGTTTAGGAGTCAAATTTCCGACATTTCAGACATTTTGAAAACTGCAGGGGGGGTTTGGGCAAAATATGACCCATCGCCGTTTTCAGTAATTGGCATATTTTCGGTATAAAAAGTCGTAATTTGAAACTGAAAAAAGGTGCAGAGAGTCAGAATTCGGATAACAAATCACGTTCAGGAGTCAAATTTCCGACATTTCAGACATTTTGAAAACTGCAGGGGGGTTTGGGCAAAATATGACCCATAGCCGTTTACCGTAATTGGCATATTTTCGGTATGAAACGTCGTAATTTGAAACTGAAAATAGGTGCAGAGAGTCAGAATTCGGCTCAAAAATCACGGTCAGGAGTCAAATTTCCGACATTTCAGACATTTTGAAAACTGCAGGGGGGTTTGGGCAAAATATGACCCATCGCCATTTTCAGTAATTGGCATATTTTCGGTATAAAAATTCGTAATTTGAAAATGAAAATTGGTGCAGAGAGTCAGAATTCGGATACAAAATCACGTTCAGGAGTCAAATTTCCGACATTTCAGACATTTTGAAAACTGCAGGGGGGTTTGGGCAAAATATGACCCATCGCCGTTTTCAGTAATTGACATATTTTCGGTATAAAAAGTCGTAATTTGAAACTGAAATTAGGTGCAGAGAGTCAGAATTCGGATAAAAAATCACGTTTTGGAGTCAAATTTTCGACATTTCAAACATTTTAAAAACTGCAGGGGGGTTTGGGCAAAATATGACCCATCGCTGTTTTCAGTAATTGGCATATTTTCGGTATGAAACGTCGTAATTTGAAACTGAAAATAGGTGCAGAGAGTCAGAATTCGGCTCAAAAATCACGCTCAGGAGTCAAATTTCCGACATTTCAGACATTTTGAAAACTGCAGGGGGGTTTGGGCAAAATATGACCCATCGCTGTTTTCAGTAATTGGCATATTTTCGGTATAAAAAGTCGTAATTTGAAACTGAAAATAGGTGCAGAGAGTCAGAATTCGGATAAAAAATCATGCTCAGGAGTCAAATTTCCGACATTTCAGAGATTTTGAAAACTGCAGGGGGGATTGGGCAAAATATGACCCATCGCCGTTTACCGTAATTGGCATATTTTCGGTATGAAACGTCGTAATTTGAAACTGAAAATTGGTGCAGAGAGTCAGAATTCCGCTCAAAAATCACGCTCAGGAGTCAAATTTTCGACATATCAGACATTTCAAAAACTGCAGGGGGGTTTGGGCAAAATATGACCTTCGCAGTTTTCAATAATTGGCATATTTTCTGTATAAAAAGTCGTAATTTGAAACTGAAATTAGGTGCAGAGAGTCAGAATTCGGATAAAAAATCACGTTTAGGAGTCAAATTTCCGACATTTCAGACATTTTGAAAACTGCAGGGGGGTTAGGCCAAAATATGACCCATCGTCGTTTTCAGTAATTGATATATTTTCGGTATAAAAAGTCGTAATTTGAAACTGAAATTAGGTGCAGAGAGTCAGAATTCGGATAACAAATCACGTTCAGGAGTCAAATTTCCGATATTTCAGACATTTTGAAAACTGCAGGGGGGTTTGGGCAAAATATGACCCATCGCCGTTTACAGAAATTTGCATATTTTCGGTATGAAACGTCGTAATTTGAAACTGAAAATTGGTGCAGAGAGTCAGAATTCGGCTCAAAAATCACGTTCAGGAGTCAAATTTCCGACATTTCAGACATTTTAAAAACTGCAGGAGGGTTTGGGCAAAATATGACCCATCGCCGTTTTCAGTAATTGGCATATTTTCGGTATGAAACGTCGTAATTTGAAACTGAAAATAGATGCAGAGAATCAGAATTCGGCTCAAAAATCACGCTCAGGAATCAAATTTCCGACATTTCTGACATTTTGAAAACTGCAGGAGGGTTTCGGCAAAATATGACCCATCGCCGTTTTCAGTAATTGGCATATTTTCGGTATAAAAAGTTGTAATTTGAAACTGAAAATAGGTGCAGAGAGTCAGAATTCGGCTCAAAAATCACGCTCAGGAGTCAAATTTTCGACATTTCAGATATTTTAAAAACTGCAGGGGGGTTTCGGCAAAATATGACCCATCGCCGTTTTCAGTAATTGGCATATTTTCGGTATGAAACGTCGTAATTTGAAACTGAAAATAGGTGCAGAGAGTCAGAATTCGGCTCAAAAATCACGCTCAGGAGTCAAATTTCCGACATTTCAGACATTTTGAAAACTGCAGGGGTGTTTGGGCAAAATATGACCCATCGCCGTTTTCAGTAATTGGCATATTTTCGGTATAAAAAGTCGTAATTTGAAACTGAAAATAGGTGCAGAGAGTCAGAATTCGGATAAAAAATCACGCTCAGGAGTCAAATTTCCGACATTTCAGACATTTTGAAAACTGCAGGGGGGTTTGGGCAAAATATGACCCATCGCCTTTACCGTAATTGGCATATTTTTGGTATGAAACGTCGTAATTTGAAACTGAAAATAGGTGCAGAGAGTCAGAATTCGGCTCAAAAACCACGCTCAGGAGTCAAATTTTCGACATATCAGACATTTCAAAAACTGCAGGGGGGTTTGGGCAAAATATGACCCATCGCCGTTTTCAGTAATTGACATATTTTCTGTATAAAAAGTCGTAATTTGAAACTGAAATTAGGTGCAGAGAGTCAGAATTCGGATAAAAAATCACGTTTAGGAGTCAAATTTCCGACATTTCAGACATTTTGAAAACTGCAGGGGGGTTTGGGCAAAATATGACCCATCGCCGTTTTCAGTAATTGACATATTTTCGGTATGAAAAGTCGTAATTTGAAACTGAAAATAGGTGCAGAGAGTCAGAATTCGGCTCAAAAATCACGCTCAGGAGTCAAATTTCCGACATTTCAGACATTTTGAAAACTGCAGGGGGGTTTGGCCAAAATATGACCCATCGCCGTTTTCAGTAATTGGCATATTTTCGGTATAAAAAGTCGTAATTTGAAACTGAAATTAGGTGCAGAGAGTCAGAATTCGGATAACAAATCACGTTCAGGAGTCAAATTTCCGATATTTCAGACATTTTGAAAACTGCAGGGGGGTTTGGGCAAAATATGACCCATCGCCGTTTTCAGTAATTTGCATATTTTCGGTATGAAACGTCGTAATTTGAAACTGAAAATTGGTGCAGAGAGTCAGAATTCGGCTCAAAAATCACGCTCAGGAGTCAAATTTCCGACATTTCAGACATTTTAAAAACTGCAGGAGGGTTTGGGCAAAATATGACCCATCGCAGTTTTCAGTAATTGGCATATTTTCGGTATGAAAAGTCGTAATTTGAAACTGAAAATAGATGCAGAGAGTCAGAATTCGGCTCAAAAATCACGCTCAGGAATCAAATTTCCGACATTTCTGACATTATGAAAACTGCAGGAGGGTTTGGGCAAAATATGACCCATCGCCGTTTTCAGTAATTGGCATATTTTCGGTATAAAAAGTCGTAATTTGAAACTGAAAATAGGTGCAGAGAGTCAGAATTCGGATAAAAAATCACGCTCAGGAGTCAAATTTCCGACATTTCAGACATTTTGAAAACTGCAGGGGGGTTTGGGCAAAATATGACCCATCGCCTTTACCGTAATTGGCATATTTTTGGTATGAAACGTCGTAATTTGAAACTGAAAATAGGTGCAGAGAGTCAGAATTCGGCTCAAAAACCACGCTCAGGAGTCAAATTTTCGACATATCAGACATTTCAAAAACTGCAGGGGGGTTTGGGCAAAATATGACCCATCGCCGTTTTCAGTAATTGACATATTTTCTGTATAAAAAGTCGTAATTTGAAACTGAAATTAGGTGCAGAGAGTCAGAATTCGGATAAAAAATCACGTTTAGGAGACAAATTTCCGACATTTCAGACATTTTGAAAACTGCAGGGGGGTTTGGGCAAAATATGACCCATCGCCGTTTTCAGTAATTGGCATATTTTCGGTATAAAAAGTCGTAATTTGAAACTGAAAATAGGTGCAGAGAGTCAGAATTCGGATAAAAAATCACGCTCAGGAGTCAAATTTCCGACATTTCAGACATTTTGAAAACTGCAGGGGGGTTTGGGCAAAATATGACCCATCGCCGTTTACCGTAATTGGCATATTTTCGGTATGAAAAGTCGTAATTTGAAACTGAAAATAGGTGCAGAGAGTCAGAATTCGGCTCAAAAATCACGCTCAGGAGTCAAATTTCCGACATTTCAGACATTTTGAAAACTGCAGGGGGGTTTGGACAAAATATGACCCATCGCCATTTTCAGTAATTGGCATATTTTCGGTATAAAAATTCGTAATTTGAAAATGAAAATTGGTGCAGAGAGTCAGAATTCGGATACAAAATCACGTTCAGGAGTCAAATTTCCGACATTTCAGACATTTTGAAAACTGCAGGGGGGTTTGGGCAAAATATGACCCATCGCCGTTTTCAGTAATTGGCATATTTTCGGTATAAAAAGTCGTAATTTGAAACTGAAAATAGGTGCAGAGAGTCAGAATTCGGATAAAAAATCACGCTCAGGAGTCAAATTTCCGACATTTCAGACATTTTGAAAACTGCAGGGGGGTTTGGGCAAAATATGACCCATCGCCGTTTACCGTAATTGGCATATTTTCGGTATGAAACGTCGTAATTTGAAACTGAAAATAGGTGCAGAGAGTCAGAATTCGGCTCAAAAATCACGCTCAGGAGTCAAATTTCCGACATTTCAGACATTTTGAAAACTGCAGGGGGGTTTGGGCAAAATATGACCCATCGCCGTTTTCAGTAATTGGCATATTTTTGGTATAAAAAGTCGTAATTTGAAACTGAAAATTGGTGCAGAGAGTCAGAATTCGGATAAAAAATCACGCTCAGGAGTCAAATTTCCGACATTTCAGACATTTTGAAAACTGCAGGGGGGTTTGGGCAAAATATGACCCATCGCCTTTACCGTAATTGGCATATTTTTGGTATGAAACTTCGTAATTTGAAACTGAAAATAGGTGCAGAGAGTCAGAATTCGGCTCAAAAACCACGCTCAGGAATCAAATTTTCGACATATCAGACATTTCAAAAACTGCAGGGGGGTTTGGGCAAAATATGACACATCGCCGTTTCCAGTAATTGACATATTTTCTGTATAAAAAGTCGTAATTTGAAACTGAAATTAGGTGCAGAGAGTCAGAATTCGGCTCAAAAATCACGCTCAGGAGTCAAATTTCCGACATTTCAGACATTTTAAAAACTGCAGGAGGGTTTGGGCAAAATATGACCCATCGCAGTTTTCAGTAATTGGCATATTTTCGGTATGAAACGTCGTAATTTGAAACTGAAAATAGATGCAGAGAGTCAGAATTCGGCTCAAAAATCACGCTCAGGAATCAAATTTCCGACATTTCTGACATTATGAAAACTGCAGGAGGGTTTGGGCAAAATATGACCCATCGCCGTTTTCAGTAATTGGCATATTTTCGGTATAAAAAGTAGTAATTTGAAACTGAAAATAGGTGCATAGAGTCAGAATTCGGCTCAAAAATCACGCTCAGGAGTCAAATTTTCGACATTTCAGACATTTTAAAAACTGCAGGGAGGTTTCGGCAAAATATGACCCATCGCCGTTTTCAGTAATTGGCATATTTTCGGTATGAAACGTCGTAATTTGAAACTGAAAATAGGTGCAGAGAGTCAGAATTCGGCTCAAAAATCACGCTCAGGAGTCAAATTTCCGACATTTCAGACATTTTGAAAACTGCAGGGGGGTTTGGGCAAAATATGACCCATCGCCGTTTTCAGTAATTGGCATATTTTCGGTATAAAAAGTCGTAATTTGAAACTGAAAATAGGTGCAGAGAGTCAGAATTCGGATAAAAAATCACGCTCAGGAGTCAAATTTCCGACATTTCAGACATTTTGAAAACTGCAGGGGGGTTTGGGCAAAATATGACCCATCGCCTTTACCGTAATTGGCATATTTTTGGTATGAAACGTCGTAATTTGAAACTGAAAATAGGTGCAGAGAGTCAGAATTCGGCTCAAAAACCACGCTCAGGAGTCAAATTTTCGACATATCAGACATTTCAAAAACTGCAGGGGGGTTTGGGCAAAATATGACCCATCGCCGTTTTCAGTAATTGACATATTTTCTGTATAAAAAGTCGTAATTTGAAACTGAAATTAGGTGCAGAGAGTCAGAATTCGGATAAAAAATCACGTTTAGGAGTCAAATTTCCGACATTTCAGACATTTTGAAAACTGCAGGGGGGTTTGGGCAAAATATGACCCATCGCCGTTTTCAGTAATTGGCATATTTTCGGTATAAAAAGTCGTAATTTGAAACTGAAAATAGGTGCAGAGAGTCAGAATTCGGATAAAAAATCACGCTCAGGAGTCAAATTTCCGACATTTCAGACATTTTGAAAACTGCAGGGGGGTTTGGGCAAAATATGACCCATCGCCGTTTACCGTAATTGGCATATTTTCGGTATGAAAAGTCGTAATTTGAAACTGAAAATAGGTGCAGAGAGTCAGAATTCGGCTCAAAAATCACGCTCAGGAGTCAAATTTCCGACATTTCAGACATTTTGAAAACTGCAGGGGGGTTTGGACAAAATATGACCCATCGCCATTTTCAGTAATTGGCATATTTTCGGTATAAAAATTCGTAATTTGAAAATGAAAATTGGTGCAGAGAGTCAGAATTCGGATACAAAATCACGTTCAGGAGTCAAATTTCCGACATTTCAGACATTTTGAAAACTGCAGGGGGGTTTGGGCAAAATATGACCCATCGCCGTTTTCAGTAATTGGCATATTTTCGGTATAAAAAGTCGTAATTTGAAACTGAAAATAGGTGCAGAGAGTCAGAATTCGGATAAAAAATCACGCTCAGGAGTCAAATTTCCGACATTTCAGACATTTTGAAAACTGCAGGGGGGTTTGGGCAAAATATGACCCATCGCCGTTTACCGTAATTGGCATATTTTCGGTATGAAACGTCGTAATTTGAAACTGAAAATAGGTGCAGAGAGTCAGAATTCGGCTCAAAAATCACGCTCAGGAGTCAAATTTCCGACATTTCAGACATTTTGAAAACTGCAGGGGGGTTTGCGCAAAATATGACCCATCGCCGTTTTCAGTAATTGGCATATTTTTGGTATAAAAAGTCGTAATTTGAAACTGAAAATTGGTGCAGAGAGTCAGAATTCGGATAAAAAATCACGCTCAGGAGTCAAATTTCCGACATTTCAGACATTTTGAAAACTGCAGGGGGGTTTGGGCAAAATATGACCCATCGCCTTTACCGTAATTGGCATATTTTTGGTATGAAACTTCGTAATTTGAAACTGAAAATAGGTGCAGAGAGTCAGAATTCGGCTCAAAAACCACGCTCAGGAGTCAAATTTTCGACATATCAGACATTTCAAAAACTGCAGGGGGGTTTGGGCAAAATATGACACATCGCCGTTTTCAGTAATTGACATATTTTCTGTATAAAAAGTCGTAATTTGAAACTGAAATTAGGTGCAGAGAGTCAGAATTCGGATAAAAAATCACGTTTAGGAGTCAAATTTCCGACATTTCAGACATTTTGAAAACTGCAGGGGGGTTTGGGCAAAATATGACCCATCGCCGTTTTCAGTAATTGGCATATTTTCGGTATAAAAAGTCGTAATTTGAAACTGAAAAAAGGTGCAGAGAGTCAGAATTCGGATAACAAATCACGTTCAGGAGTCAAATTTCCGACATTTCAGACATTTTGAAAACTGCAGGGGGGTTTGGGCAAAATATGACCCATCGCCGTTTACCGTAATTGGCATATTTTCGGTATGAAACGTCGTAATTTGAAACTGAAAATAGGTGCAGAGAGTCAGAATTCGGCTCAAAAATCACGGTCAGGAGTCAAATTTCCGACATTTCAGACATTTTGAAAACTGCAGGGGGGTTTGGGCAAAATATGACCCATCGCCATTTTCAGTAATTGGCATATTTTCGGTATAAAAATTCGTAATTTGAAAATGAAAATTGGTGCAGAGAGTCAGAATTCGGATACAAAATCACGTTCAGGAGTCAAATTTCCGACATTTCAGACATTTTGAAAACTGCAGGGGGGTTTGGGCAAAATATGACCCATCGCCGTTTTCAGTAATTGACATATTTTCGGTATAAAAAGTCGTAATTTGAAACTGAAATTAGGTGCAGAGAGTCAGAATTCGGATAAAAAATCACGTTTTGGAGTCAAATTTTCGACATTTCAGACATTTTAAAAACTGCAGGGGGGTTTGGGCAAAATATGACCCATCGCTGTTTTCAGTAATTGGCATATTTTCGGTATGAAACGTCGTAATTTGAAACTGAAAATAGGTGCAGAGAGTCAGAATTCGGCTCAAAAATCACGCTCAGGAGTCAAATTTCCGACATTTCAGACATTTTGAAAACTGCAGGGGGGTTTGGGCAAAATATGACCCATCGCTGTTTTCAGTAATTGGCATATTTTCGGTATAAAAAGTCGTAATTTGAAACTGAAAATAGGTGCAGAGAGTCAGAATTCGGATAAAAAATCACGCTCAGGAGTCAAATTTCCGACATTTCAGAGATTTTGAAAACTGCAGGGGGGATTGGGCAAAATATGACCCATCGCCGTTTACCGTAATTGGCATATTTTCGGTATGAAACGTCGTAATTTGAAACTGAAAATTGGTGCAGAGAGTCAGAATTCCGCTCAAAAATCACGCTCAGGAGTAAAATTTTCGACATATCAGACATTTCAAAAACTGCAGGGGGGTTTGGGCAAAATATGACCTTCGCAGTTTTCAATAATTGGCATATTTTCTGTATAAAAAGTCGTAATTTGAAACTGAAATTAGGTGCAGAGAGTCAGAATTCGGATAAAAAATCACGTTTAGGAGTCAAATTTCCGACATTTCAGACATTTTGAAAACTGCAGGGGGGTTAGGCCAAAATATGACCCATCGTCGTTTTCAGTAATTGATATATTTTCGGTATAAAAAGTCGTAATTTGAAACTGAAATTAGGTGCAGAGAGTCAGAATTCGGATAACAAATCACGTTCAGGAGTCAAATTTCCGATATTTCAGACATTTTGAAAACTGCAGGGGGGTTTGGGCAAAATATGACCCATCGCCGTTTACAGAAATTTGCATATTTTCGGTATGAAACGTCGTAATTTGAAACTGAAAATTGGTGCAGAGAGTCAGAATTCGGCTCAAAAATCACGTTCAGGAGTCAAATTTCCGACATTTCAGACATTTTAAAAACTGCAGGAGGGTTTGGGCAAAATATGACCCATCGCCGTTTTCAGTAATTGGCATATTTTCGGTATGAAACGTCGTAATTTGAAACTGAAAATAGATGCAGAGAGTCAGAATTCGGCTCAAAAATCACGCTCAGGAATCAAATTTCCGACATTTCTGACATTTTGAAAACTGCAGGAGGGTTTCGGCAAAATATGACCCATCGCCGTTTTCAGTAATTGGCATATTTTCGGTATAAAAAGTCGTAATTTGAAACTGAAAATAGGTGCAGAGAGTCAGAATTCGGATAAAAAATCACGCTCAGGAGTCAAATTTCCGACATTTCAGACATTTTGAAAACTGCAGGGGGGTTTGGGCAAAATATGACCCATCGCCTTTACCGTAATTGGCATATTTTTGGTATGAAACGTCGTAATTTGAAACTGAAAATAGGTGCAGAGAGTCAGAATTCGGCTCAAAAACCACGCTCAGGAGTCAAATTTTCGACATATCAGACATTTCAAAAACTGCAGGGGGGTTTGGGCAAAATATGACCCATCGCCGTTTTCAGTAATTGACATATTTTCTGTATAAAAAGTCGTAATTTGAAACTGAAATTAGGTGCAGAGAGTCAGAATTCGGATAAAAAATCACGTTTAGGAGTCAAATTTCCGACATTTCAGACATTTTGAAAACTGCAGGGGGGTTTGGGCAAAATATGACCCATCGCCGTTTTCAGTAATTGGCATATTTTCGGTATGAAAAGTCGTAATTTGAAACTGAAAATAGGTGCAGAGAGTCAGAATTCGGCTCAAAAATCACGCTCAGGAGTCAAATTTCCGACATTTCAGACATTTTGAAAACTGCAGGGGGGTTTGGGCAAAATATGACCCATCGTTGTTTACAGTAATTTGCATATTTTTTCGGTATGAAACGTCGTAATTTGAAACTGAAAATTGGTGCAGAGAGTCAGAATTCGGCTCAAAAATCACGCTCAGGAGTCAAATTTCCGACATTTCAGACATTTTAAAAACTGCAGGAAGGTTTGGGCAAAATATGACCCATCGGCGTTTTCAGTAATTGGCATATTTTCGGTATGAAACGTCGTAATTTGAAACTGAAAATAGGTGCAGAGAGTCAGAATTCGTCTCAAAAATCACGCTCAGGAGTCAAATTTCCGACATTTCAGACATTTTGAAAACTGCAGGGGGGTTTGGGCAAAATATGACCCATCGCCATTTTCAGTAATTGGTATATTTTCGGTATAAAAATTCGTAAATTTGAAAATAAAAATAGGTGCAGAGAATCAGAATTCGGATAAAAAATCACGCTCAGGAGTCAAATTTCCGACATTTCAGACATTTTGAAAACTGCAGGGGGGTTTGGGCAAAATATGACCCATCGCCGTTTTCAGTAATTGGCATATTTTCGGTATAAAAAGTCGTAATTTAAACTGAAAATAGGTGCAGAGAGTCAGAATTCAGCTCAAAAATCACGCTCAGGAGTCAAATTTCCGACATTTCAGACATTTTGAAAACTGCAGGGGGGTTTGGGCAAAATATGACCCATAGCCGTTTACCGTAATTGGCATATTTTCGGTATGAAACGTCGTAATTTGAAACTGAAATTAGGTGCAGAGAGTCAGAATTCGGATAAAAAATCACGTTCAGGAGTCAAATTTCCGACATTTCTGACATTTTGAAAACTGCAGGGGGGTTTCGGCTAAATATGACCCATCGTCGTTTTCAGTAATTGGCATATTTTCGGTATGAAACGTCGTAATTTGAAACTGAAAATAGGTGCAGAGAGTCAGAATACGGCTCAAAAATCACGCTCAGGAGTCAAATTTCCGACATTTCAGACATTTTGAAAACTGCAGGGGGGTTTGGGCAAAATATGACCCATCGCTGTTTTCAGTAATTGGCATATTTTCGGTATAAAAATTCGTAATTTGAAACTAAAAATAGGTGCAGAGAGTCAGAATTCGGATAAAAAATCATGCTCAGGAGTCAAATTTCCGACATTTCAGACATTTTGAAAACTGCAGGGGGGATTGGGCAAAATATGTCCCATCGCCGTTTACCGTAATTGGCATATTTTCGGTATGAAACGTCGTAATTTGAAACTGAAAATTGGCGCAGAGAGTCAGAATTCGGCTCAAAAATCACGCTCAGTAGTCAAATTTTCGACATTTCAGACATTTTAAAAACTGCAGGGGTGTTTGGGCAAAATATGACCCATCGCCGTTTACAGTAATTGGCATATTTTCGGTATGAAACGTCGTAATTTGAAACTGAAAATAGGTGCAGAGAGTCAGAATTCGGCTCAAAAGTCACGCCCAGGAGTCAAATTTTCGACATTTCAGACGTTTTAAAAACTGCATGGGGGTTTCGGCTAAATATAACCCATCGCCGTTTTCAGTAATTGGCATATTTTCGGTATGAAACGTCGTAATTTGAAACTGAAAATAGGTGCAGAGAGTCAGAATTCGGCTCAAAAATCACGCTCAGGAGTCAAATTTCCGACATTTCAGACATTTTGAAAACTGCAGGGGGGTTTGGGCAAAATATGACCCATCGCTGTTTTCAGTAATTGGCATATTTTCGGTATAAAAAGTCGTAATTTGAAACTGAAAATAGGTGCAGAGAGTCAGAATTCGGATAAAAAATCACGCTTAAGAGTCAAATTTCCGACATTTCAGACATTTTGAAAACTGCAGGGGGTATTGGGCAAAATATGACCCATCGCCGTTTACCGTAATTGGCATATTTTCGGTATGAAACGTCGTAATTTGAAACTGAAAATTGGTGCAGAGAGTCAGAATTCGGCTCAAAAATCACGTTCAGGAGTCAAATTTCCGACATTTCAGACATTTTAAAAACTGCAGGAGGGTTTGGGCAAAATATGACCCATCGCCGTTTTCAGTAATTGGCATATTTTCGGTATGAAACGTCGTAATTTGAAACTGAAAATAGATGCAGAGAGTCAGAATTCGGCTCAAAAATCACGCTCAGGAATCAAATTTCCGACATTTCTGACATTTTGAAAACTGCAGGAGGGTTTCGGCAAAATATGACCCATCGCCGTTTTCAGTAATTGGCATATTTTCGGTATAAAAAGTCGTAATTTGAAACTGAAAATAGGTGCAGAGAGTCAGAATTCGGATAAAAAATCACGCTCAGGAGTCAAATTTCCGACATTTCAGACATTTTGAAAACTGCAGGGGGGTTTGGGCAAAATATGACCCATCGCCTTTACCGTAATTGGCATATTTTTGGTATGAAACGTCGTAATTTGAAACTGAAAATAGGTGCAGAGAGTCAGAATTCGGCTCAAAAACCACGCTCAGGAGTCAAATTTTCGACATATCAGACATTTCAAAAACTGCAGGGGGGTTTGGGCAAAATATGACCCATCGCCGTTTTCAGTAATTGACATATTTTCTGTATAAAAAGTCGTAATTTGAAACTGAAATTAGGTGCAGAGAGTCAGAATTCGGATAAAAAATCACGTTTAGGAGTCAAATTTCCGACATTTCAGACATTTTGAAAACTGCAGGGGGGTTTGGGCAAAATATGACCCATCGCCGTTTTCAGTAATTGGCATATTTTCGGTATGAAAAGTCGTAATTTGAAACTGAAAATAGGTGCAGAGAGTCAGAATTCGGCTCAAAAATCACGCTCAGGAGTCAAATTTCCGACATTTCAGACATTTTGAAAACTGCAGGGGGGTTTGGGCAAAATATGACCCATCGTTGTTTACAGTAATTTGCATTTTTTTCGGTATGAAACGTCGTAATTTGAAACTGAAAATTGGTGCAGAGAGTCAGAATTCGGCTCAAAAATCACGCTCAGGAGTCAAATTTCCGACATTTCAGACATTTTAAAAACTGCAGGAAGGTTTGGGCAAAATATGACCCATCGGCGTTTTCAGTAATTGGCATATTTTCGGTATGAAACGTCGTAATTTGAAACTGAAAATAGGTGCAGAGAGTCAGAATTCGTCTCAAAAATCACGCTCAGGAGTCAAATTTCCGACATTTCAGACATTTTGAAAACTGCAGGGGGGTTTGGGCAAAATATGACCCATCGCCATTTTCAGTAATTGGTATATTTTCGGTATAAAAATTCGAAATTTGAAAATGAAAATAGGTGCAGAGAATCAGAATTCGGATAAAAAATCACGCTCAGGAGTCAAATTTCCGACATTTCAGACATTTTGAAAACTGCAGGGGGGTTTGGGCAAAATATGACCCATCGCCGTTTTCAGTAATTGGCATATTTTCGGTATAAAAAGTCGTAATTTAAAACTGAAAATAGGTGCAGAGAGTCAGAATTCAGCTCAAAAATCACGCTCAGGAGTCAAATTTCCGACATTTCAGACATTTTGAAAACTGCAGGGGGGTTTGGGCAAAATATGACCCATAGCCGTTTACCGTAATTGGCATATTTTCGGTATGAAACGTCGTAATTTGAAACTGAAATTAGGTGCAGAGAGTCAGAATTCGGATAAAAAATCACGTTCAGGAGTCAAATTTCCGACATTTCTGACATTTTGAAAACTGCAGGGGGGTTTCGGCTAAATATGACCCATCGTCGTTTTCAGTAATTGGCATATTTTCGGTATGAAACGTCGTAATTTGAAACTGAAAATAGGTGCAGAGAGTCAGAATACGGCTCAAAAATCACGCTCAGGAGTCAAATTTCCGACATTTCAGACATTTTGAAAACTGCAGGGGGGTTTGGGCAAAATATGACCCATCGCTGTTTTCAGTAATTGGCATATTTTCGGTATAAAAATTCGTAATTTGAAACTAAAAATAGGTGCAGAGAGTCAGAATTCGGATAAAAAATCATGCTCAGGAGTCAAATTTCCGACATTTCAGACATTTTGAAAACTGCAGGGGGGATTGGGCAAAATATGACCCATCGCCGTTTACCGTAATTGGCATATTTTCGGTATGAAACGTCGTAATTTGAAACTGAAAATTGGTGCAGAGAGTCAGAATTCGGCTCAAAAATCACGCTCAGTAGTCAAATTTTCGACATTTCAGACATTTTAAAAACTGCAGGGGTGTTTGGGCAAAATATGACCCATCGCCGTTTACAGTAATTGGCATATTTTCGGTATGAAACGTCGTAATTTGAAACTGAAAATAGGTGCAGAGAGTCAGAATTCGGCTCAAAAGTCACGCCCAGGAGTCAAATTTTCGACATTTCAGACGTTTTAAAAACTGCATGGGGGTTTCGGCTAAATATAACCCATCGCCGTTTTCAGTAATTGGCATATTTTCGGTATGAAACGTCGTAATTTGAAACTGAAAATAGGTGCAGAGAGTCAGAATTCGGCTCAAAAATCACGCTCAGGAGTCAAATTTCCGACATTTCAGACATTTTGAAAACTGCAGGGGGGTTTGGGCAAAATATGACCCATCGCTGTTTTCAGTAATTGGCATATTTTCGGTATAAAAAGTCGTAATTTGAAACTGAAAATAGGTGCAGAGAGTCAGAATTCGGATAAAAAATCACGCTTAAGAGTCAAATTTCCGACATTTCAGACATTTTGAAAACTGCAGGGGGTATTGGGCAAAATATGACCCATCGCCGTTTACCGTAATTGGCATATTTTCGGTATGAAACGTCGTAATTTGAAACTGAAATTAGGTGCAGAGAGTCAGAATTCGGATAAAAAATCACGTTCAGGAGTCAAATTTCCGACATTTCAGACATTTTGAAAACTGCAGGGGGGTTTCGGCTAAATATGACCCATCGTCGTTTTCAGTAATTGGCATATTTTCGGTATGAAACGTCGTAATTTGAAACTGAAAATAGGTGCAGAGAGTCAGAATTCGGCTCAAAAATCACGCTCAGGAGTCAAATTTCCGACATTTCAGACATTTTGAAAACTGCAGGGGGGTTTGGGCAAAATATGACCCATCGCTGTTTTCAGTAATTGGCATATTTTCGGTATAAAAATTCGTAATTTGAAACTAAAAATAGGTGCAGAGAGTCAGAATTCGGATAAAAAATCATGCTAAGGAGTCAAATTTCCGACATTTCAGACATTTTGAAAACTGCAGGGGGGATTGGGCAAAATATAACCCATCGCCGTTTACCGTAATTGGCATATTTTCGGTATGAAACGTCGTAATTTGAAACTGAAAATTGGTGCAGAGAGTCAGAATTCGGCTCAAAAATCACGCCCAGTAGTCAAATTTTCGACATTTCAGACATTTTAAAAACTGCAGGGGTGTTTGGGCAAAATATGACCCATCGCCGTTTACAGTAATTGGCCTATTTTCGGTATGAAACGTCGTAATTTGAAACTGAAAATAGTTGCAGAGAGTCAGAATTCGGCTCAAAAGTCACGCCCAGGAGTCAAATTTTCGACATTTCAGACTTTTAAAAACTGCAGGGGGGTTTCGGCTAAATATAACCCATCGCCGTTTTCAGTAATTGGCATATTTTCGGTATGAAACGTCGTAATTTGAAACTGAAAATAGGTGCAGAGAGTCAGAATTCGGCTGAAAAATCACGCTCAGGAGTCAAATTTCCGACATTTTGAAAACTGCAGGGGGGTTTGGGCAAAATATGACCTATCGCTGTTTTCAGTAATTGGCATATTTTCGGTATAAAAAGTCGTAATTTGAAACTGAAAATAGGTGCAGAGAGTCAGAATTCGGATAAAAAATCACGCTTAAGAGTCAAATTTCCGACATTTCAGACATTTTGAAAACTGCAGGGGGTATTGGGCAAAATATGACCCATCGTCGTTTACCGTAATTGGCATATTTTCGGTATGAAACGTCGTAATTTGAAACTGAAAATTGGTGCAGAGAGTCAGAATTCGGCTCAAAAATCACGCTCAGGAGTCAAATTTCCGACATTTCAGACAATTTGAAAACTGCAGGAGGGGTTTGGGCAAAATATGACCCATCGCCGTTTTCAGTAATTGGCATATTTTCGGTATAAAAAGTCGTAATTTGAAACTGAAAATAGGTGCAGAGAGTCAGAATTCGGATAAAAAATCACGTTTAGGAGTCAAATTTTCGACATTTCAGACATTTTAAAAACTGCAGGGGGGTTTGGGCAAAATATGACCCATCGCCGTTTACAGTAATTGGCCTATTTTCGGTATGAAACGTCGTAATTTGAAACTGAAAATAGGTGCAGAGAGTCAGAATTCGGCTCAAAAGTCACGCCCAGGAGTCAAATTTTCGACAATTCAGACGTTTTAAAAACTGCAGGGGGGTTTCGGCTAAATATAACCCATCGCCGTTTTCAGTAATTGGCATATTTTCGGTATGAAACGTCGTAATTTGAAACTGAAAATAGGTGCAGAGAGTCAGAATTCGGCTCAAAAATCACGCTCAGGAGTCAAATTTCCGACATTTTGAAAACTGCAGGGGGGTTTGGGCAAAATATGACCCATCGCTGTTTTCAGTAATTGGCATATTTTCGGTATAAAAAGTCGTAATTTGAAACTGAAAATAGGTGCAGAGAGTCAGAATTCGGCTCAAAAATCACGCTCAGGAGTCAAATTTCCGACATTTCTGACATTTTGAAAACTGCATGGGGGTTTCGGCTAAATATGACCCATCGTCGTTTTCAGTAATTGGCATATTTTCGGTATGAAACGTCGTAATTTGAAACTGAAAATAGGTGCAGAGAGTCAGAATTCGGCTCAAAAATCTCGCTCAGGAGTCAAATTTCCGACATTTCAGACATTTTGAAAACTGCAGGGGGTATTGGGCAAAATATGACCCATCGTCGTTTACCGTAATTGGCATATTTTCGGTATGAAACGTCGTAATTTGAAACTGAAATTAGGTGCAGAGAGTCAGAATTCGGATAAAAAATCACGTTCAGGAGTCAAATTTCCGACATTTCTGACATTTTGAAAACTGCATGGGGGTTTCGGCTAAATATGACCCAACGTCGTTTTCAGTAATTGGCCTATTTTCGGTATGAAACGTCGTAATTTGAAACTGAAAATAGGTGCAGAGAGTCAGAATTCGGCTCAAAAATCTCGCTCAGGAGTCAAATTTCCGACATTTCAGACATTTTGAAAACTGCAGGGGGGTTTGGGCAAAATATGACCCATCGCTGTTTTCAGTAATTGGCATATTTTCGGTATAAAAATTCGTAATTTGAAACTAAAAATAGGTGCAGAGAGTCAGAATTCGGATATAAAATCATGCTCAGGAGTCAAATTTCCGACATTTCAGACATTTTGAAAACTGCAGGGGGGATTGGGCAAAATATGACCCATCGCCGTTTACCGTAATTGGCATATTTTCGGTATGAAACGTCGTAATTTGAAACTGAAAATTGGTGCAGAGAGTCAGAATTCGGCTCAAAAATCACGCTCAGTAGTCAAATTTTCGACATTTCAGACATTTTAAAAACTGCAGGGGTGTTTGGGCAAAATATGACCCATCGCCGTTTACAGTAATTGGCATATTTTCGGTATGAAACGTCGTAATTTGAAACTGAAAATAGGTGCAGAGAGTCAGAATTCGGCTCAAAAGTCACGCCCAGGAGTCAAATTTTCGACATTTCAGACGTTTTAAAAACTGCATGGGGGTTTCGGCTAAATATAACCCATCGCCGTTTTCAGTAATTGGCATATTTTCGGTATGAAACGTCGTAATTTGAAACTGAAAATAGGTGCAGAGAGTCAGAATTCGGCTCAAAAATCACGCTCAGGAGTCAAATTTCCGACATTTCAGACATTTTGAAAACTGCAGGGGGGTTTGGGCAAAATATGACCCATCGCTGTTTTCAGTAATTGGCATATTTTCGGTATAAAAAGTCGTAATTTGAAACTGAAAATAGGTGCAGAGAGTCAGAATTCGGATAAAAAATCACGCTTAAGAGTCAAATTTCCGACATTTCAGACATTTTGAAAACTGCAGGGGGTATTGGGCAAAATATGACCCATCGCCGTTTACCGTAATTGGCATATTTTCGGTATGAAACGTCGTAATTTGAAACTGAAATTAGGTGCAGAGAGTCAGAATTCGGATAAAAAATCACGTTCAGGAGTCAAATTTCCGACATTTCAGACATTTTGAAAACTGCAGGGGGGTTTCGGCTAAATATGACCCATCGTCGTTTTCAGTAATTGGCATATTTTCGGTATGAAACGTCGTAATTTGAAACTGAAAATAGGTGCAGAGAGTCAGAATTCGGCTCAAAAATCACGCTCAGGAGTCAAATTTCCGACATTTCAGACATTTTGAAAACTGCAGGGGGGTTTGGGCAAAATATGACCCATCGCTGTTTTCAGTAATTGGCATATTTTCGGTATAAAAATTCGTAATTTGAAACTAAAAATAGGTGCAGAGAGTCAGAATTCGGATAAAAAATCATGCTAAGGAGTCAAATTTCCGACATTTCAGACATTTTGAAAACTGCAGGGGGGATTGGGCAAAATATAACCCATCGCCGTTTACCGTAATTGGCATATTTTCGGTATGAAACGTCGTAATTTGAAACTGAAAATTGGTGCAGAGAGTCAGAATTCGGCTCAAAAATCACGCCCAGTAGTCAAATTTTCGACATTTCAGACATTTTAAAAACTGCAGGGGTGTTTGGGCAAAATATGACCCATCGCCGTTTACAGTAATTGGCCTATTTTCGGTATGAAACGTCGTAATTTGAAACTGAAAATAGTTGCAGAGAGTCAGAATTCGGCTCAAAAGTCACGCCCAGGAGTCAAATTTTCGACATTTCAGACTTTTAAAAACTGCAGGGGGGTTTCGGCTAAATATAACCCATCGCCGTTTTCAGTAATTGGCATATTTTCGGTATGAAACGTCGTAATTTGAAACTGAAAATAGGTGCAGAGAGTCAGAATTCGGCTGAAAAATCACGCTCAGGAGTCAAATTTCCGACATTTTGAAAACTGCAGGGGGGTTTGGGCAAAATATGACCTATCGCTGTTTTCAGTAATTGGCATATTTTCGGTATAAAAAGTCGTAATTTGAAACTGAAAATAGGTGCAGAGAGTCAGAATTCGGATAAAAAATCACGCTTAAGAGTCAAATTTCCGACATTTCAGACATTTTGAAAACTGCAGGGGGTATTGGGCAAAATATGACCCATCGTCGTTTACCGTAATTGGCATATTTTCGGTATGAAACGTCGTAATTTGAAACTGAAAATTGGTGCAGAGAGTCAGAATTCGGCTCAAAAATCACGCTCAGGAGTCAAATTTCCGACATTTCAGACAATTTGAAAACTGCAGGAGGGGTTTGGGCAAAATATGACCCATCGCCGTTTTCAGTAATTGGCATATTTTCGGTATAAAAAGTCGTAATTTGAAACTGAAAATAGGTGCAGAGAGTCAGAATTCGGATAAAAAATCACGTTTAGGAGTCAAATTTTCGACATTTCAGACATTTTAAAAACTGCAGGGGGGTTTGGGCAAAATATGACCCATCGCCGTTTACAGTAATTGGCCTATTTTCGGTATGAAACGTCGTAATTTGAAACTGAAAATAGGTGCAGAGAGTCAGAATTCGGCTCAAAAGTCACGCCCAGGAGTCAAATTTTCGACAATTCAGACGTTTTAAAAACTGCAGGGGGGTTTCGGCTAAATATAACCCATCGCCGTTTTCAGTAATTGGCATATTTTCGGTATGAAACGTCGTAATTTGAAACTGAAAATAGGTGCAGAGAGTCAGAATTCGGCTCAAAAATCACGCTCAGGAGTCAAATTTCCGACATTTTGAAAACTGCAGGGGGGTTTGGGCAAAATATGACCCATCGCTGTTTTCAGTAATTGGCATATTTTCGGTATAAAAAGTCGTAATTTGAAACTGAAAATAGGTGCAGAGAGTCAGAATTCGGCTCAAAAATCACGCTCAGGAGTCAAATTTCCGACATTTCTGACATTTTGAAAACTGCATGGGGGTTTCGGCTAAATATGACCCATCGTCGTTTTCAGTAATTGGCATATTTTCGGTATGAAACGTCGTAATTTGAAACTGAAAATAGGTGCAGAGAGTCAGAATTCGGCTCAAAAATCTCGCTCAGGAGTCAAATTTCCGACATTTCAGACATTTTGAAAACTGCAGGGGGTATTGGGCAAAATATGACCCATCGTCGTTTACCGTAATTGGCATATTTTCGGTATGAAACGTCGTAATTTGAAACTGAAATTAGGTGCAGAGAGTCAGAATTCGGATAAAAAATCACGTTCAGGAGTCAAATTTCCGACATTTCTGACATTTTGAAAACTGCATGGGGGTTTCGGCTAAATATGACCCAACGTCGTTTTCAGTAATTGGCCTATTTTCGGTATGAAACGTCGTAATTTGAAACTGAAAATAGGTGCAGAGAGTCAGAATTCGGCTCAAAAATCTCGCTCAGGAGTCAAATTTCCGACATTTCAGACATTTTGAAAACTGCAGGGGGGTTTGGGCAAAATATGACCCATCGCTGTTTTCAGTAATTGGCATATTTTCGGTATAAAAATTCGTAATTTGAAACTAAAAATAGGTGCAGAGAGTCAGAATTCGGATATAAAATCATGCTCAGGAGTCAAATTTCCGACATTTCAGACATTTTGAAAACTGCAGGGGGGATTGGGCAAAATATGACCCATCGCCGTTTACCGTAATTGGCATATTTTCGGTATGAAACGTCGTAATTTGAAACTGAAAACTGGTGCAGAGAGTCAGATTTCGGCTCAAAAATCACGCTCAGTAGTCAAATTTTCGACATTTCAGACATTTTAAAAACTGCAGGGGTGTTTGGGCAAAATATGACCCATCGCCGTTTACAGTAATATATTGGCCTATTTTCGGTATGAAACGTCGTAATTTGAAACTGAAAATAGGTGCAGAGAGTCAGAATTCGGCTCAAAAGTCACGCCCAGGAGTCAAATTTTCGACATTTCAGACGTTTTAAAAACTGCAGGGGGGTTTCGGCTAAATATAACCCATCGCCGTTTTCAGTAATTGGCATATTTTCGGTATGAAACGTCGTAATTTGAAACTGAAAATAGGTGCAGAGAGTCAGAATTCGGCTCAAAAATCACGCTCAGGAGTCAAATTTCCGACATTTTGAAAACTGCAGGGGGGTTTGGGCAAAATATGACCCATCGCTGTTTTCAGTAATTGGCATATTTTCGGTATAAAAAGTCGTAATTTGAAACTGAAAATAGGTGCAGAGAGTCAGAATTCGGATAAAAAATCACGCTTAAGAGTCAAATTTCCGACATTTCAGACATTTTGAAAACTGCAGGGGGTATTGGGCAAAATATGACCCATCGCCGTTTACCGTAATTGGCATATTTTCGGTATGAAACGTCGTAATTTGAAACTGAAAATTGGTGCAGAGAGTCAGAATTCGGCTCAAAAATCACACTCAGTAGTAAAATTTTCGACATTTCAGACATTTTAAAAACTGCAGGGGGGTTTGGGCAAAATATGACCCATCGCCGTTTACAGAAATTGGCATATTTTCGGTATGAAACGTCGTAATTTGAAACTGAAAATAGGTGCAGAGAGTCAGAATTCGGCTCAAAAATCACGCTCTGGAGTCAAATTTCCGACATTTCAGACAATTTGAAAACTGCAGGAGGGGGTTGGGCAAAATATGACCCATCGCCGTTTTCAGTAATTGGCATATTTTCGGTATAAAAAGTCGTAATTTGAAACTGAAAATAGGTGCAGAGAGTCAGAATTCGGATAAAAAATCACGTTTAGGAGTCAAATTTCCGACATTTCAGACATTTTGAAAACTGCAGGGGGGTTTGGCCAAAATATGACCCATCGCCGTTTTCAGTAATTGGCATATTTTCGGTATAAAAAGTCGTAATTTGAAACTGAAATTAAGTGCAGAGAGTCAGAATTCGGATAAAAAATCACGTTCAGGAGTCAAATTTCCGACATTTCAGACATTTTGAAAACTGCAGGGGCGTTTGGGCAAAATATGACCCATCGCCGTTTACAGTAATTTGCATATTTTCGGTATGAAACATCGTAATTTGAAACTGAAAATAGATGCAGAGAGTCAGAATTCGGCTCAAAAATCACGCTCAGGAGTCAAATTTCCGACATTTCTGACATTTTGAAAACTGCAGGAGGGTTTGGGCAAAATATGACCCATCGCTGTTTTCAGTAATTGGCATATTTTCGGTATAAAAAGTCGTAATTTGAAACTGAAAATAGGTGCAGAGAGTCAGAATTCGGCTCAAAAATCACGCTCAGGAGTCAAATTTCCGACATTTCAGACAATTTGAAAACTGCAGGAGGGGGTTTGGGCAAAATATGACCCATCGCCGTTTTCAGTAATTGGCATATTTTCGGTATAAAAAGTCGTAATTTGAAACTGAAAATAGGTGCAGAGAGTCAAAATTCGGATAAAAAATCACGTTTAGGAGTCAAATTTCCGACATTTCAGACATTTTGAAAACTGCAGGGGGGTTTGGGCAAAATATGACCCATCGCCGTTTTCAGTAATTGGCATATTTTCGGTATAAAAAGTCGTAATTTGAAGCTGAAATTAAGTGCAGAGAGTCAGAATTCGGATAAAAAATCACGTTCAGGAGTCAAATTTCCGACATTTCAGACATTTTGAAAACTGCAGGGGGGTTTGGGCAAAATATGACCCATCGCCGTTTACAGTAATTTGCATATTTTCGGTATGAAACGTCGTAATTTGAAACTGAAAATTGGTGCAGAGAGTCAGAATTCGGCTCAAAAATCACGCTCAGGAGTCAAATTTCCGACATTTCAGACATTTTAAAAACTGCAGGAGGGTTTGGGCAAAATATGACCCATCGCCGTTTTCAGTAATTGGCATATTTTCGGTATGAAACGTCGTAATTTGAAACTGAAAATAGGTGCAGAGAGTCAGAATTCGGCTCAAAAATCACGCTCAGGAGTCAAATTTCCGACATTTCAGACATTTTGAAAACTGCAGGGGGGTTTGGGCAAAATATGACCCATCGCCGTTTTCAGTAATTGGCATATTTTCGGTATAAAAATTCGAAATTTGAAAATGAAAATAGGTGCAGAGAGTCAGAATTCGGATAAAAAATCACGCTCAGGAGTCAAATTTCCGACATTTCAGACATTTTGAAAACTGCAGGGGGGTTTGGGCAAAATATGACCCATCGCCGTTTTCAGTAATTGGCATATTTTCGGTATAAAAAGTCGTAATTTAAAACTGAAAATAGGTGCAGAGAGTCAGAATTCGGCTCAAAAATCACGCTCAGGAGTCAAATTTATGACATTTCAGACATTTTGAAAACTGCAGGGGGGTTTGGGCAAAATATGACCCATAGCCGTTTACCGTAATTGGCATATTTTCGGTATGAAACGTCGTAATTTGAAACTGAAATTAGGTGCAGAGAGTCAGAATTCGGATAAAAAATCACGTTCAGGAATCAAATTTCCGACATTTCTGACATTTTGAAAACTGCAGGGGGGTTTCGGCTAAATATGACACATCGTCGTTTTCAGTAATTGGCATATTTTCGGTATGAAACGTCGTAATTTGAAACTGAAAATAGGTGCAGAGAGTCAGAATTCGGCTCAAAAATCACGCTCAGGAGTCAAATTTCCGACATTTCAGACATTTTGAAAACTGCAGGGTGGTTTGGGCAAAATATGACCCATCGCTGTTTTCAGTAATTGGCATATTTTCGGTATAAAAATTCGTAATTTGAAACTAAAAATAGGTGCAGAGAGTCAGAATTCGGATAAAAAATCATGCTCAGGAGTCAAATTTCCGACATTTCAGACATTTTGAAAACTGCAAGGGGGATTGGGCAAAATATGACCCATCGCCGTTTACCGTAATTGGCATATTTTCGGTATGAAACTTCGTAATTTGAAACTGAAAATTGGTGCAGAGAGTCAGAATTCGGCTCAAAAATCACGCTCAGTAGTCAAATTTTCGACATTTCAGACATTTTAAAAACTGCAGGGGTGTTTGGGCAAAATATGACCCATCGCCGTTTACAGTAATTGGCATATTTTCGGTATGAAACGTCGTAATTTGAAACTGAAAATAGGTGCAGAGAGTCAGAATTCGGCTCAAAAGTCACGCCCAGGAGTCAAATTTTCGACATTTCAGACGTTTTAAAAACTGCAGGGGGGTTTCGGCTAAATATAACCCATCGCCGTTTTCAGTAATTGGCATATTTTCGGTATGAAACGTCGTAATTTGAAACTGAAAATAGGTGCTGAGAGTCAGAATTCGGCTCAAAAATCACGCTCAGGAGTCAAATTTCCGACATTTTGAAAACTGCAGGGGGGTTTGGGCAAAATATGACCCATCGCTGTTTTCAGTAATTGGCATATTTTCGGTATAAAAAGTCGTAATTTGAAACTGAAAATAGGTGCAGAGAGTCAGAATTCGGATAAAAAATCACGCTTAAGAGTCAAATTTCCGACATTTCAGACATTTTGAAAACTGCAGGGGGTATTGGGCAAAATATGACCCATCGCCGTTTACCGTAATTGGCATATTTTCGGTATGAAACGTCGTAATTTGAAACTGAAATTAGGTGCAGAGAGTCAGAATTCGGATAAAAAATCACGTTCAGGAGTCAAATTTCCGACATTTCTGACATTTTGAAAACTGCAGGGGGGTTTCGGCTAAATATGACCCATCGTCGTTTTCAGTAATTGGCATATTTTCGGTATGAAACGTCGTAATTTGAAACTGAAAATAGGTGCAGAGAGTCAGAATTCGGCTCAAAAATCACGCTCAGGAGTCAAATTTCCGACATTTCAGACATTTTGAAAACTGCAGGGGGGTTTGGGCAAAATATGACCCATCGCTGTTTTCAGTAATTGGCATATTTTCGGTATAAAAATTCGTAATTTGAAACTAAAAATAGGTGCAGAGAGTCAGAATTCGGATAAAAAATCATGCTCAGGAGTCAAATTTAAGACATTTCAGACATTTTGAAAACTGCAGGGGGGATTGGGCAAAATATGACCCATCGCCGTTTACCGTAATTGGCATATTTTCGGTATGAAACGTCGTAATTTGAAACTGAAAATTGGTGCAGAGAGTCAGAATTCGGCTCAAAAATCACGCTCAGTAGTCAAATTTTCGACATTTCAGACATTTTAAAAACTGCAGGGGTGTTTGGGCAAAATATGACCCATCGCCGTTTACAGTAATTGGCATATTTTCGGTATGAAACGTCGTAATTTGAAACTGAAAATAGGTGCAGAGAGTCAGAATTCGGCTCAAAAGTCACGCCCAGGAGTCAAATTTTCGACATTTCAGACGTTTTAAAAACTGCAGGGGGGTTTCGGCTAAATATAACCCATCGCCGTTTTCAGTAATTGGCATATTTTCGGTATGAAACGTCGTAATTTGAAACTGAAAATAGGTGCAGAGAGTCAGAATTCGGCTCAAAAATCACGCTCAGGAGTCAAATTTCCGACATTTTGAAAACTGCAGGGGGGTTTGGGCAAAATATGACCCATCGCTGTTTTCAGTAATTGGCATATTTTCGGTATAAAAAGTCGTAATTTGAAACTGAAAATAGGTGCAGAGAGTCAGAATTCGTATAAAAAATCACGCTTAAGAGTCAAATTTCCGACATTTCAGACATTTTGAAAACTGCAAGGGGTATTGGGCAAAATATGACCCATCGCCGTTTACCGTTATTGGCATATTTTCGGTATGAAACGTCGTAATTTGAAACTGAAAATTGGTGCAGAGAGTCAGAATTCGGCTCAAAAATCACACTCAGTAGTCAAATTTTCGACATTTCAGACAATTTAAAAACTGCAGGGGGGTTTGGACAAAATATGACCCATCGTCGTTTACAGTAATTGGCATATTTTCGGTATGAAACGTCGTAATTTGAAACTGAAAATAGGTGCAGAGAGTCAGAATTCGGCTCAAAAATCACGCTCAGGAGTCAAATTTCCGACATTTCAGACAATTTGAAAACTGCAGGAGGGGGTTGGGCAAAATATGACCCATCGCCGTTTTCAGTAATTGGCATATTTTCGGTATAAAAAGTCGTAATTTGAAACTGAAAATAGGTGCAGAGAGTCAGAATTCGGATAAAAAATCACGTTTAGGAGTCAAATTTCCGACATTTCAGACATTTTGAAAACTGCAGGGGGGTTTGGCCAAAATATGACCCATCGCCGTTTTCAGTAATTGGCATATTTTCGGTATAAAAAGTCGTAATTTGAAACTGAAATTAAGTGCAGAGAGTCAGAATTCGGATAAAAAATCACGTTCAGGAGTCAAATTTCCGACATTTCAGACATTTTGAAAACTGCAGGGGCGTTTGGGCAAAATATGACCCATCGCCGTTTACAGTAATTTGCATATTTTCGGTATGAAACATCGTAATTTGAAACTGAAAATAGATGCAGAGAGTCAGAATTAGGCTCAAAAATCACGCTCAGGAGTCAAATTTCCGACATTTCTGACATTTTGAAAACTGCAGGAGGGTTTGGGCAAAATATGACCCATCGCTGTTTTCAGTAATTGGCATATTTTCGGTATAAAAAGTCATAATTTGAAACTGAAAATAGGTGCAGAGAGTCAGAATTCGGCTCAAAAATCACGCTCAGGAGTCAAATTTCCGACATTTCAGACAATTTGAAAACTGCAGGAGGGGGTTTGGGCAAAATATGACCCATCGCCGTTTTCAGTAATTGGCATATTTTCGGTATAAAAAGTCGTAATTTGAAACTGAAAATAGGTGCAGAGAGTCAAAATTCGGATAAAAAATCACGTTTAGGAGTCAAATTTCCGACATTTCAGACATTTTGAAAACTGCAGGGGGGTTTGGCCAAAATATGACCCATTGTAACAAACTAGGCTGTTGTAAGAATTATCCAGAGTGGTTTATCGACAAAAGAGAATGGGAAGCTGAGCCGCATGGTGACCTGACCCCCAGGGGAATTCGCGGTGGAAATAACCAACGCTTTGTTATAGCTGCGTATAATGAACCATCCTATAGTATTCAGCAATTTAGAGAAAATTAGCCTTTATTCATTTTGCATTAAAATTGTATTGTATAATAGTACTGGATACAATATCAAGAGTATTCTAAATTATTGAGTTTAAGTCACCATCAGTGACGTCACGAATCGGATCTAACTTTTAAGGCGGAGTGACCGGCGGTCATAGGTCAGCAGGGTTGACATGTCTAATATTTCTCAAAGTTTTATTAACCATTTTGGGGATCGGGAACAGCTCTGCCGTTAGATGTTTGTAATTTAATTCAGTAAAATAATTCAACCAGTCTGGATCAATTAAGTACAACAGAGTTTAATTGTTATAACTTAACCTTGCTAAAGTAACTGGGTAAGCGATGCGGAACAATACAATACTCTGTCTGGGGTAGTCCAGACAAGGAAAAAATCAGTGTGGTCACGGAAGCAGCTAGGAGAGGTCAAACATCTTACCTCTCCCCTAGACCAGCCAAGACATCTAGCTGGTCGCCCAAGGTATAGTTGCTATTGTTAATTATAGAAATAGTCTCATTTGCCACTCAGGTCAAGTAGGGAGTGTTAAAGTGATAGGGAGTGAACATATTTAGATTTTGTTTTAGTTTTCTTTTAATAAATTAAATTTGTTATTAATTTGCATTTTATTGTTTCCATGTGTTTTATGTGTATACTTGTCCTGGTCACGTGGTCCACACGAGGCAGAGTTGCATTGGGCGCCGATTCTAACATCGAATCGGAATTATCATTACCGTGTAATTTATTCCACACTCAAGGTCATCGTTTATAGTGGGGATCAAGCCCCTAGGTTGATTAATTAGCGTGATCGATCCAGACCTCGATCATTGCTCTTGTATTACTGGTCTGGTGGTGGCAGCAGAGGTGACTCTAGGGTTTTGTTCAGAGCTTAGGTCACGTCATACTGGGTGTAGAATCCTAAGTCGGTCAATCGTCTTAGGACCACGTGGCGTGGAGTTGGCTTTGTTAAAAGTTTTGGAGTCCCTTGGTTTAGAAATAAAAGTAAGAATACGGGTAGAGGGAGTAGAAAGAAGGAAGTAAAGAGAGAGGGACCCAAACTCGTGTTACAATGGTGGCAGCGGTGGGATTATTTCTATAATTAACAATAGCAACTATACCTTGGGCATATACAAGTACTGTATATTCAAGTACTGTATTTTTTTCTGGGGTTCCACCTCCACCAAACCCAGAGTATATCTATGCTTCCGCTGTGTTGTGTCTGTCTGTTCCCAGGTCTGATTGGTACACCGACCCAGTTGTTCCAGCCACACGTGAACCCTTGTCGGTAAAGACCGAGGGGGGAGGCACGTTACACAAAGCCCTCCCCCCACTAGACCCAGTAACCCATACATCAGTTACTTTGGGGATGAGTGACTGTCCAAGAGTCACCCGGCCGACGCCTCACGTCACTAACGAGGTTGTCAGGGCCAGCGAGCTGTCCACATTATAGCAGTCACCGGAGGTGCCATACAACGCCGGGGTAGCTGTCTCGAGATCACCACTACCCACCTGCTGCGTCATCAAGACTGCAGTCATTCCAGCAGTGTTGGAGGAGAGGTCAAGAAATGGAAAGCACGTAGCAGTACTCAAGAATTTCGCCGGAAGATTAATGATTACGTCATCTGAAGTAACAAGAAAGCAGAAGTAAGGCGGTCACAGGTGGAAGGCACGGTTTCCCTACAGAGTACCGGGACTCGCCAATAGAAGGTCGCAAAATTGTCTCCTTTGGCCTAAAGTCGGCGGTACGAGGGTATGCACAGTTGGTGTTTACGGCCTAGTAACCTGGTGACATCAAGAAACGCCTGAGATGACGTGAGCAATGATGGAAGACGAGATTCACCTGTTCTGCAAACAAGCAACCCGCCTCTACGACCTTCTAACATCACTCCTGCTAGGAGACACCGTTGGTACATCCAGTTCTGCTCTGCTGTGGTCATCTGCGACGTCAAGTTTAACATCACGACTGCCGTGTGAACTGTGATTGATATGAAGGCGTGTGGACTGTCGAGAGCAAGATTAATGGCCGAAGTAACAGTATTCTACAGCTGTCACTTGGCACTCAGCTCTACTACACTCTGTCGTCATTCAGTAGTACCGGATGGGAGTACAAGAGGACCAGGTATTGATGTCTACACATGGGAAGAAGCAAGATCGACATCGTCATCGTCAGCGACTACATTCAGCATCCAGCAGCATCGATTTTTTTTTTCTCGTTTACTCAATATGAACAATTGATACAAACAACAAAGTGGCTCTGAACATCTGTGTAAAGAACATCTGGACACTTTTGTTTAAATGTTGAAAAACAGAGTTAGAATCAATTCTTTATAAATGTTGAAAAACAGATTTAAAATAATTCTGGTATAATATATGAAAATTTAACTATAAAGTGGTCAGTAATCAAAATCGAAGCCCCTGTGTAATTGTCTCAGCCCAGAACAAACGGTTATGGAAAATTATGTTGTGCTATTTTTTTCAGAATGTTTGAACACAGGAGAGGCGGACCAATATAAACATTGACACTTCTAGTGAGTGAGAACACTTGGCTGTACAGTCAGCTGAAACCTGTGATATAGTATAGGAATTTTTTTTTATATTTTTAGATACATGTAATAAACGTTAGGTGTGTTCCTTAACATGTCAAGGTTGACATTGATGGGGAGTGGTTAGTACACGGATGTGAACTGATAGTTCCGTAGTACGCTCCCGGATGACTGAAAGTTCAGTCTGATGATATAACTTTAATGTTTGTTTGAGCACGGTGTGGCCGGCTCTAGAGGACACATGGACTTGGCTAGTGAAGAGCCAAGAGAGTTTAATAGCTAGTTTTTGATGGTAGAGTAGGGACATGTTATTTAGCTATGTCAGTAAGGGTAGGATGTATGTTTCCTGATATTGGAGGATTGCTGTCAGTTGACAGCTGAGAAATTTATGAAATATGAACATGTTCATTATGATGTTGGACTATTATTTGTCAAATTTTATTAGTTAGGTTAGCTTTTGTTTGTGGCATGAGTTGAATTGTGGGTTTGGATACTAAACCTCGTGAATTTTAACAAATTAACAAGGTTTACTAAGTGCTTGTGCGGGGGGGTTGTAACAAACTAGGCTGTTGTAAGAATTATCCAGAGTGGTTTATCGACAAAAGAGAATGGGAAGCTGAGCCGCATGGTGACCTGACCCCCAGGGGAATTCGCGGTGGAAATAACCAACGCTTTGTTATAGCTGCGTATAATGAACCATCCTATAGTATTCAGCAATTTAGAGAAAATTAGCCTTTATTCATTTTGCATTAAAATTGTATTGTATAATAGTACTGGATACAATATCAAGAGTATTCTAAATTATTGAGTTTAAGTCACCATCAGTGACGTCACGAATCGGATCTAACTTTTAAGGCGGAGTGACCGGCGGTCATAGGTCAGCAGGGTTGACATGTCTAATATTTCTCAAAGTTTTATTAACCATTTTGGGGATCGGGAACAGCTCTGCCGTTAGATGTTTGTAATTTAATTCAGTAAAATAATTCAACCAGTCTGGATCAATTAAGTACAACAGAGTTTAATTGTTATAACTTAACCTTGCTAAAGTAACTGGGTAAGCGATGCGGAACAATACAATACTCTGTCTGGGGTAGTCCAGACAAGGAAAAAATCAGTGTGGTCACGGAAGCAGCTAGGAGAGGTCAAACATCTTACCTCTCCCCTAGACCAGCCAAGACATCTAGCTGGTCGCCCAAGGTATAGTTGCTATTGTTAATTATAGAAATAGTCTCATTTGCCACTCAGGTCAAGTAGGGAGTGTTAAAGTGATAGGGAGTGAACATATTTAGATTTTGTTTTAGTTTTCTTTTAATAAATTAAATTTGTTATTAATTTGCATTTTATTGTTTCCATGTGTTTTATGTGTATACTTGTCCTGGTCACGTGGTCCACACGAGGCAGAGTTGCATTGGGCGCCGATTCTAACATCGAATCGGAATTATCATTACCGTGTAATTTATTCCACACTCAAGGTCATCGTTTATAGTGGGGATCAAGCCCCTAGGTTGATTAATTAGCGTGATCGATCCAGACCTCGATCATTGCTCTTGTATTACTGGTCTGGTGGTGGCAGCAGAGGTGACTCTAGGGTTTTGTTCAGAGCTTAGGTCACGTCATACTGGGTGTAGAATCCTAAGTCGGTCAATCGTCTTAGGACCACGTGGCGTGGAGTTGGCTTTGTTAAAAGTTTTGGAGTCCCTTGGTTTAGAAATAAAAGTAAGAATACGGGTAGAGGGAGTAGAAAGAAGGAAGTAAAGAGAGAGGGACCCAAACTCGTGTTACACCATCGCCGTTTTCAGTAATTGGCATATTTTCGGTATAAAAAGTCGTAATTTGAAGCTGAAATTAAGTGCAGAGAGTCAGAATTCGGATAAAAAATCACGTTCAGGTGTCAAATTTCCGACATTTCAGACATTTTGAAAACTGCAGGGGGGTTTGGGCAAAATATGACCCATCGCCGTTTACAGTAATTTGCATATTTTCGGTATGAAACGTCGTAATTTGAAACTGAAAATTGGTGCAGAGAGTCAGAATTCGGCTCAAAAATCACGCTCAGGAGTCAAATTTCCGACATTTCAGACATTTTAAAAACTGCAGGAGGGTTTGGGCAAAATATGACCCATCGCCGTTTTCAGTAATTGGCATATTTTCGGTATGAAACGTCGTAATTTGAAACTGAAAATAGGTGCAGAGAGTCAGAATTCGGCTCAAAAATCACGCTCAGGAGTCAAATTTCCGACATTTCAGACATTTTGAAAACTGCAGGGTGGTTTGGGCAAAATATGACCCATCGCTGTTTTCAGTAATTGGCATATTTTCGGTATAAAAATTCGTAATTTGAAACTAAAAATAGGTGCAGAGAGTCAGAATTCGGATAAAAAATCATGCTCAGGAGTCAAATTTCCGACATTTCAGACATTTTGAAAACTACAGGGGGGATTGGGCAAAATATGACCCATCGCCGTTTACCGTAATTGGCATATTTTCGGTATGAAACGTCGTAATTTGAAACTGAAAATTGGTGCAGAGAGTCAGAATTCGGCTCAAAAATCACGCTCAGTAGTCAAATTTTCGACATTTCAGACATTTTAAAAACTGCAGGGGTGTTTGGGCAAAATATGACCCATCGCCGTTTACAGTAATTGGCATATTTTCGGTATGAAACGTCGTAATTTGAAACTGAAAATAGGTGCAGAGAGTCAGAATTCGGCTCAAAAGTCACGCCCAGGAGTCAAATTTTCGACATTTCAGACGTTTTAAAAACTGCAGGGGGGTTTCGGCTAAATATAACCCATCGCCGTTTTCAGTAATTGGCATATTTTCGGTATGAAACGTCGTAATTTGAAACTGAAAATAGGTGCAGAGAGTCAGAATTCGGCTCAAAAATCACGCTCAGGAGTCAAATTTCCGACATTTTGAAAACTGCAGGGGGGTTTGGGCAAAATATGACCCATCGCTGTTTTCAGTAATTGACATATTTTCGGTATAAAAAGTCGTAATTTGAAACTGAAAATAGGTGCAGAGAGTCAGAATTCGGATAAAAAATCACGCTCAGGAGTCAAATTTCCGACATTTCAGACATTTTGAAAACTGCAGGGGATATTGGGCAAAATATGACCCATCGCCGTTTACCGTAATTGGCATATTTTCGGTATGAAACGTCGTAATTTGAAACTGAAATTAGGTGCAGAGAGTCAGAATTCGGATAAAAAATCACGTTCAGGAGTCAAATTTCCGACATTTCTGACATTTTGAAAACTGCAGGGGGGTTTCGGCTAAATATGACCCATCGTCGTTTTCAGTAATTGGCATATTTTCGGTATGAAACGTCGTAATTTGAAACTGAAAATAGGTGCAGAGAGTCAGAATTCGGCTCAAAAATCACGCTCAGGAGTCAAATTTCCGACATTTCAGACATTTTGAAAACTGCAGGGGGGTTTGGGCAAAATATGACCCATCGCTGTTTTCAGTAATTGGCATATTTTCGGTATAAAAATTCGTAATTTGAAACTAAAAATAGGTGCAGAGAGTCAGAATTCGGATAAAAAATCATGCTCAGGAGTCAAATTTAAGACATTTCAGACATTTTGAAAACTGCAGGGGGGATTGGGCAAAATATGACCCATCGCCGTTTACCGTAATTGGCATATTTTCGGTATGAAACGTCGTAATTTGAAACTGAAAATTGGTGCAGAGAGTCAGAATTCGGCTCAAAAATCACGCTCAGTAGTCAAATTTTCGACATTTCAGACATTTTAAAAACTGCAGGGGTGTTTGGGCAAAATATGACCCATCGCCGTTTACAGTAATTGGCATATTTTCGGTATGAAACGTCGTAATTTGAAACTGAAAATAGGTGCAGAGAGTCAGAATTCGGCTCAAAAGTCACGCCCAGGAGTCAAATTTTCGACATTTCAGACGTTTTAAAAACTGCAGGGGGGTTTCGGCTAAATATAACCCATCGCCGTTTTCAGTAATTGGCATATTTTCGGTATGAAACGTCGTAATTTGAAACTGAAAATAGGTGCAGAGAGTCAGAATTCGGCTCAAAAATCACGCTCAGGAGTCAAATTTCCGACATGTTGAAAACTGCAGGGGGGTTTGGGCAAAATATGACCCATCGCTGTTTTCAGTAATTGGCATATTTTCGGTATAAAAAGTCGTAATTTGAAACTGAAAATAGGTGCAGAGAGTCAGAATTCGTATAAAAAATCACGCTTAAGAGTCAAATTTCCGACATTTCAGACATTTTGAAAACTGCAAGGGGTATTGGGCAAAATATGACCCATCGCCGTTTACCGTAATTGGCATATTTTCGGTATGAAACGTCGTAATTTGAAACTGAAAATTGGTGCAGAGAGTCAGAATTCGGCTCAAAAATCACACTCAGTAGTCAAATTTTCGACATTTCAGACAATTTAAAAACTGCAGGGGGGTTTGGACAAAATATGACCCATCGTCGTTTACAGTAATTGGCATATTTTCGGTATGAAACGTCGTAATTTGAAACTGAAAATAGGTGCAGAGAGTCAGAATTCGGCTCAAAAATCACGCTCAGGAGTCAAATTTCCGACATTTCAGACAATTTGAAAACTGCAGGAGGGGGTTGGGCAAAATATGACCCATCGCCGTTTTCAGTAATTGGCATATTTTCGGTATAAAAAGTCGTAATTTGAAACTGAAATTAAGTGCAGAGAGTCAGAATTCGGATAAAAAATCACGTTCAGGAGTCAAATTTCCGACATTTCAGACATTTTGAAAACTGCAGGGGCGTTTGGGCAAAATATGACCCATCGCCGTTTACAGTAATTTGCATATTTTCGGTATGAAACATCGTAATTTGAAACTGAAAATAGATGCAGAGAGTCAGAATTCGGCTCAAAAATCACGCTCAGGAGTCAAATTTCCGACATTTCTGACATTTTGAAAACTGCAGGAGGGTTAGGGCAAAATATGACCCATCGCTGTTTTCAGTAATTGGCATATTTTCGGTATAAAAAGTCGTAATTTGAAACTGAAAATAGGTGCAGAGAGTGAGAATTCGGCTCAAAAATCACGCTCAGGAGTCAAATTTCCGACATTTCAGACAATTTGAAAACTGCAGGAGGGGGTTTGGGCAAAATATGACCCATCGCCGTTTTCAGTAATTGGCATATTTTCGGTATAAAAAGTCGTAATTTGAAACTGAAAATAGGTGCAGAGAGTCAAAATTCGGATAAAAAATCACGTTTAGGAGTCAAATTTCCGACATTTCAGACATTTTGAAAACTGCAGGGGGGTTTGGCCAAAATATGACCCATCGCCGTTTTCAGTAATTGGCATATTTTCGGTATAAAAAGTCGTAATTTGAAGCTGAAATTAAGTGCAGAGAGTCAGAATTCGGATAAAAAATCACGTTCAGGAGTCAAATTTCCGACATTTCAGACATTTTGAAAACTGCAGGGGGGGTTTGGGCAAAATATGACCCATCACCGTTTACCGTAATTGGCATATTTTCGGTATGAAACGTCGTAATTTGAAACTGAAATTAGGTGCAGAGAGTCAGAATTCGGATAAAAAATCACGTTCAGGAGTCAAATTTCCGACATTTCTGACATTTTGAAAACTGCAGGGGGGTTTCGGCTAAATATGACCCATCGTCGTTTTCAGTAATTGGCATATTTTCGGTATGAAACGTCGTAATTTGAAACTGAAAATAGGTGCAGAGAGTCAGAATTCGGCTCAAAAATCACGCTCAGGAGTCAAATTTCCGACATTTCAGACATTTTGAAAACTGCAGGGGGGGTTTGGGCAAAATATGACCCATCGCTGTTTTCAGTAATTGGCATATTTTCGGTATAAAAATTCGTAATTTGAAACTAAAAATAGGTGCAGAGAGTCAGAATTCGGATAAAAAATCATGCTCAGGAGTCAAATTTAAGACATTTCAGACATTTTGAAAACTGCAGGGGGGATTGGGCAAAATATGACCCATCGCCGTTTACCGTAATTGGCATATTTTCGGTATGAAACGTCGTAATTTGAAACTGAAAATTGGTGTAGAGAGTCAGAATTCGGCTCAAAAATCACGCTCAGTAGTCAAATTTTCGACATTTCAGACATTTTAAAAACTGCAGGGGTGTTTGGGCAAAATATGACCCATCGCCGTTTACAGTAATTGGCATATTTTCGGTATGAAACGTCGTAATTTGAAACTGAAAATAGGTGCAGAGAGTCAGAATTCGGCTCAAAAGTCACGCCCAGGAGTCAAATTTTCGACATTTCAGACGTTTTAAAAACTGCAGGGGGGTTTCGGCTAAATATAACCCATCGCCGTTTTCAGTAATTGGCATATTTTCGGTATGAAACGTCGTAATTTGAAACTGAAAATAGGTGCAGAGAGTCAGAATTCGGCTCAAAAATCACGCTCAGGAGTCAAATTTCCGACATTTTGAAAACTGCAGGGGGGTTTGGGCAAAATATGACCCATCGCCGTTTTCAGTAATTGGCATATTTTCGGTATAAAAAGTCGTAATTTGAAACTGAAATTAAGTGCAGAGAGTCAGAATTCGGATAAAAAATCACGTTCAGGAGTCAAATTTCCGACATTTCAGACATTTTGAAAACTGCAGGGGGGTTTGGCCAAAATATGACCCATCGCCGTTTTCAGTAATTGGCATATTTTCGGTATAAAAAGTCGTAATTTGAAACTGAAATTAAGTGCAGAGAGTCAGAATTCGGATAAAAAATCACGTTCAGGAGTCAAATTTCCGACATTTCAGACATTTTGAAAACTGCAGGGGCGTTTGGGCAAAATATGACCCATCGCCGTTTACAGTAATTTGCATATTTTCGGTATGAAACGTCGTAATTTGAAACTGAAAATAGATGCAGAGAGTCAGAATTCGGCTCAAAAATCACGCTCAGGAGTCAAATTTCCGACATTTCTGACATTTTGAAAACTGCAGGAGGGTTTGGGCAAAATATGACCCATCGCCGTTTTCAGTAATTGGCATATTTTCGGTATAAAAAGTCGTAATTTGAAACTGAAAATAGGTGCAGAGAGTCAGAATTCGGCTCAAAAATCACGCTCAGGAGTCAAATTTCCGACATTTCAGACAATTTGAAAACTGCAGGAGGGGGTTTGGGCAAAATATGACCCATCGCCGTTTTCAGTAATTGGCATATTTTCGGTATAAAAAGTCGTAATTTGAAACTGAAAATAGGTGCAGAGAGTCAAAATTCGGATAAAAAATCACGTTTAGGAGTCAAATTTCCGACATTTCAGACATTTTGAAAACTGCAGGGGGGTTTGGCCAAAATATGACCCATCGCCGTTTTCAGTAATTGGCATATTTTCGGTATAAAAAGTCGTAATTTGAAGCTGAAATTAAGTGCAGAGAGTCAGAATTCGGATAAAAAATCACGTTCAGGAGTCAAATTTCCGACATTTCAGACATTTTGAAAACTGCAGGGGGTGTTTGGGCAAAATATGACCCATCGCCGTTTACAGTAATTTGCATATTTTCGGTATGAAACGTCGTAATTTGAAACTGAAAATTGGTGCAGAGAGTCAGAATTCGGCTCAAAAATCACGCTCAGGAGTCAAATTTCCGACATTTTGAAAACTGCAGGGGGGTTTGGGCAAAATATGACCCATCGCTGTTTTCAGTAATTGGCATATTTTCGGTATAAAAAGTCGTAATTTGAAACTGAAAATAGGTGCAGAGAGTCAGAATTCGTATAAAAAATCACGCTTAAGAGTCAAATTTCCGACATTTCAGACATTTTGAAAACTGCAGGGGGTATTGGGCAAAATATGACCCATCGCCGTTTACCGTAATTGGCATATTTTCGGTATGAAACGTCGTAATTTGAAACTGAAAATTGGTGCAGAGAGTCAGAATTCGGCTCAAAAATCACACTCAGTAGTCAAATTTTCGACATTTCAGACAATTTAAAAACTGCAGGGGGGTTTGGACAAAATATGACCCATCGTCGTTTACAGTAATTGGCATATTTTCGGTATGAAACGTCGTAATTTGAAACTGAAAATAGGTGCAGAGAGTCAGAATTCGGCTCAAAAATCACGCTCAGGAGTCAAATTTCCGACATTTCAGACAATTTGAAAACTGCAGGAGGGGTTTGGGCAAAATATGACCCATCGCCGTTTTCAGTAATTGGCTTATTTTCGGTATAAAAAGTCGTAATTTGAAACTGAAAATAGGTGCAGAGAGTAAGAATTCGGTTAAAAAATCACGTTTAGGAGTCAAATTTCCGACATTTCAGACATTTTGAAAACTGCAGGGGGGTTTGGCCAAAATATGACCCATCGCCGTTTTCAGTAATTGGCATATTTTCGGTATAAAAAGTCGTAATTTGAAACTGAAATTAAGTGTAGAGAGTCAGAATTCGGATAAAAAATCACGTTCAGGAGTCAAATTTCCGACATTTCAGACATTTTGAAAACTGCAGGGGCGTTTGGGCAAAATATGACCCATCGCCGTTTACAGTAATTTGCATATTTTCGGTATGAAACGTCGTAATTTGAAACTGAAAATAGATGCAGAGAGTCAGAATTCGGCTCAAAAATCACGCTCAGGAGTCAAATTTCCGACATTTCTGACATTTTGAAAACTGCAGGAGGGTTTGGGCAAAATATGACCCATCGCCGTTTTCAGTAATTGGCATATTTTCGGTATAAAAAGTCGTAATTTGAAACTGAAAATAGGTGCAGAGAGTCAGAATTCGGCTCAAAAATCACGCTCAGGAGTCAAATTTCCGACATTTCAGACAATTTGAAAACTGCAGGAGGGGGTTTGGGCAAAATATGACCCATCGCCGTTTTCAGTAATTGGCATATTTTCGGTATAAAAAGTCGTAATTTGAAACTGAAAATAGGTGCAGAGAGTCAAAATTCGGATAAAAAATCACGTTTAGGAGTCAAATTTCCGACATTTCAGACTTTTGAAAACTGCAGGGGGGTTTGGCCAAAATATGACCCATCGCCGTTTTCAGTAATTGGCATATTTTCGGTATAAAAAAACGTAATTTGAAGCTGAAATTAAGTGCAGAGAGTCAGAATTCGGATAAAAAATCACGTTCAGGAGTCAAATTTCCGACATTTCAGACATTTTGAAAACTGCAGGGGGGTTTGGGCAAAATATGACCCATCGCCGTTTACAGTAATTTGCATATTTTCGGTATGAAACGTCGTAATTTGAAACTGAAAATTGGTGCAGAGAGTCAGAATTCGGCTCAAAAATCACGCTCAGGAGTCAAATTTCCGACATTTCAGACATTTTAAAAACTGCAGGAGGGTTTGGGCAAAATATGACCCATCGCCGTTTTCAGTAATTGGCATATTTTCGGTATGAAACGTCGTAATTTGAAACTGAAAATAGATGCAGAGAGTCAGAATTCGGCTCAAAAATCACGCTCAGGAGTCAAATTTCCGACATTTCAGACATTTTGAAAACTGCAGGGGGGTTTGGGCAAAATATGACCCATCGCCATTTTCAGTAATTGGCATATTTTCGGTATAAAAATTCTTAATTTGAAAATGAAAATAGGTGCAGAGAGTCAGAATTCGGATGAAAAATCACGTTCAGGAGTCAAATTTTCGACATTTCAGACATTTTGAAAACTGCAGGGGGGTTTGGGCAAAATATGACTCATCGTTGTTTACAGTAATTTGCATTTTTTCGGTATGAAACGTCGTAATTTGAAACTGAAAATTGGTGCAGAGAGTCAGAATTCGGCTCAAAAATCATGCTCAGGAGTCAAATTTTCGACATTTCAGACATTTTAAAAACTGCAGGGGGGTTTGGGCAAAATATGACCCATCGCCGTTTACAGTAATTGGCATATTTTCGGTATGAAACGTCGTAATTTGAAACTGAAAATAGGTGCAGAGAGTCAGAATTCGGCTCAAAAATCACGCTCAGGAGTCAAATTTCCGACATTTCAGACAATTTGAAAACTGCAGGAGGGGTTTGGGCAAAATATGACCCATCGCCGTTTTCAGTAATTGGCATATTTTCGGTATAAAAAGTCGTAATTTGAAACTGAAAATAGGTGCAGAGAGTCAAAATTCGGATAAAAAATCACGTTTAGGAGTCAAATTTCCGACATTTCAGACATTTTGAAAACTGCAGGGGGGTTTGGCCAAAATATGACCCATCGCCGTTTTCAGTAATTGGCATATTTTCGGTATAAAAAGTCGTAATTTGAAGCTGAAATTAAGTGCAGAGAGTCAGAATTCGGATAAAAAATCACGTTCAGGAGTCAAATTTCCGACATTTCAGACAATTTGAAAACTGCAGGGGGGTTTGGGCAAAATATGACCCATCGCCGTTTACAGTAATTTGCATATTTTCGGTATGAAACGTCGTAATTTGAAACTGAAAATTGGTGCAGAGAGTCAGAATTCGGCTCAAAAATCATGCTCAGGAGTCAAATTTCCGACATTTCAGACATTTTAAAAACTGCAGGGGGGTTTGGGCAAAATATGACCCTTCGCCGTTTTCAGTAATTGGCATATTTTCGGTATGAAACGTCGTAATTTGAAACTGAAAATAGATGCAGAGAGTCAGAATTCGGCTCAAAAATCACGCTCAGGAGTCAAATTTCCGACATTTCTGACATTTTGAAAACTGCAGGAGGGTTTGGGCAAAATATGACCCATCGCCATTTTCAGTAATTGGCATATTTTCGGTATAAAAAGTCGTAATTTGAAACTGAAAATAGGTGCAGAGAGTCAGAATTCGGATAAAAAATCACGCTCAGGAGTCAAATTTTCGACATTTCAGACATTTTAAAAACTGCAGGGGGGGTTTCGGCTAAATATGACCCATCGCCGTTTTCAGTAATTGGCATATTTTAGGTATGAAACGTCGTAACTTGAAACTGAAAATAGGTGCAGAGAGTCAGAATTCGGCTCAAAAATAACGCTCAGGAGTCAAATTTCCGACATTTCAGACATTTTGAAAACTGCAGGGGGGTTTGGGCAAAATATGACCCATCGCCATTTTCAGTAATTGGCATATTTTCGGTACAAAAATTCTTAATTTGAAAATGAAAATAGGTGCAGAGAGTCAGAATTCGGATGAAAAATCACGTTCAGGAGTCAAATTTTCGACATTTCAGACATTTTGAAAACTGCAGGGGGGTTTGGGCAAAATATGACTCATCGTTGTTTACAGTAATTTGCATTTTTTCGGTATGAAACGTCGTAATTTGAAACTGAAAATAGGTGCAGAGAGTCAGAATTCGTATAAAAAATCACTGCTTAAGGAGTCAAATTTCCGACATTTCAGACATTTTGAAAACTGCAGGGGGTATTGGGCAAAATATGACCCATCGCCGTTTACAGTAATTGGCATATTTTCGGTATGAAACGTCGTAATTTGAAACTGAAAATAGGTGCAGAGAGTCAGAATTCGGCTCAAAAATCACAGCTCAGTAGTCAAATTTCCGACATTTCAGACAATTTGAAAACTGCAGGAGGGGTTTGGGACAAAATATGACCCATCGTCCGTTTACAGTAATTGGCATATTTTCGGTATGAAACGTCGTAATTTGAAACTGAAAATAGGTGCAGAGAGTCAGAATTCGGCTCAAAAATCACTGCTCAGGAGTCAAATTTCCGACATTTCAGACAATTTGAAAACTGCAGGAGGGGTTTGGGCAAAATATGACCCATTCGCCGTTTTCAGTAATTGGCATATTTTCGGTATGAAAACGTCGTAATTTGAAACTGAAAATAGGTGCAGAGAGTCAGAATTCGGCTAAAAAATCACGCTTAGGAGTCAAATTTCCGACATTTCAGACATTTTGAAAACTGCAGGGGGGTTTGGGCAAAATATGACCCATCGCCGTTTTCAGTAATTGGCATATTTTCGGTATAAAAAGTCGTAATTTGAAACTGAAAATAGGTGCAGAGAGTCAGAATTCGGATAAAAAATCACGCTCAGGAGTCAAATTTCCGACATTTCAGACATTTTGAAAACTGCAGGGGGCGTTTGGGCAAAATATGACCCATCGCCGTTTACAGTAATTGGCATATTTTCGGTATGAAACGTCGTAATTTGAAACTGAAAATAGATGCAGAGAGTCAGAATTCGGCTCAAAAATCACGCTCAGGAGTCAAATTTCCGACATTTCATGACATTTTGAAAACTGCAGGAGGGTTTGGGCAAAATATGACCCATCGCCGTTTTCAGTAATTGGCATATTTTCGGTATAAAAAGTCGTAATTTGAAACTGAAAATAGGTGCAGAGAGTCAGAATTCGGCTCAAAAATCACGCTCAGGAGTCAAATTTCCGACATTTCAGACAATTTGAAAACTGCAGGAGGGGGTTTGGGCAAAATATGACCCATCGCCGTTTTCAGTAATTGGCATATTTTCGGTATAAAAAGTCGTAATTTGAAACTGAAAATAGGTGCAGAGAGTCAGAATTCGGATAAAAAATCACGTTCAGGAGTCAAATTTCCGACATTTCAGACATTTTGAAAACTGCAGGGGGGTTTGGCCAAAATATGACCCATCGCCGTTTTCAGTAATTGGCATATTTTCGGTATAAAAAATCGTAATTTGAAGCTGAAAATTAAGTGCAGAGAGTCAGAATTCGGATAAAAAATCACGTTCAGGAGTCAAATTTCCGACATTTCAGACATTTTGAAAACTGCAGGGGGGTTTGGGCAAAATATGACCCATCGCCGTTTACAGTAATTTGCATATTTTCGGTATGAAACGTCGTAATTTGAAACTGAAAATTGGTGCAGAGAGTCAGAATTCGGCTCAAAAATCACGCTCAGGAGTCAAATTTCCGACATTTCAGACATTTTAAAAACTGCAGGAGGGTTTGGGCAAAATATGACCCATCGCCGTTTTCAGTAATTGGCATATTTTCGGTATGAAACGTCGTAATTTGAAACTGAAAATAGGATGCAGAGAGTCAGAATTCGGCTCAAAAATCACGCTCAGGAGTCAAATTTCCGACATTTCAGACATTTTGAAAACTGCAGGGGGGTTTGGGCAAAATATGACCCATCGCCATTTTCAGTAATTGGCATATTTTCGGTATAAAAATTCTTAATTTGAAAATGAAAATAGGTGCAGAGAGTCAGAATTCGGATGAAAAATCACGTTCAGGAGTCAAATTTTCGACATTTCAGACATTTTGAAAACTGCAGGGGGGTTTGGGCAAAATATGACTCATCGTTGTTTACAGTAATTTGCATTTTTTCGGTATGAAACGTCGTAATTTGAAACTGAAAATTGGTGCAGAGAGTCAGAATTCGGCTCAAAAATCATGCTCAGGAGTCAAATTTTCGACATTTTTGACATTTTAAAAACTGCAGGGGGGTTTGGGCAAAATATGACCCATCGCCGTTTACAGTAATTGGCATATTTTCGGTATGAAACGTCGTAATTTGAAACTGAAAATAGGTGCAGAGAGTCAGAATTCGGCTCAAAAATCACGCTCAGGAGTCAAATTTCCGACATTTCAGACAATTTGAAAACTGCAGGAGGGGTTTGGGCAAAATATGACCCATCGCCGTTTTCAGTAATTGGCATATTTTCGGTATAAAAAGTCGTAATTTGAAACTGAAAATAGGTGCAGAGAGTCAAAATTCGGATAAAAAATCACGTTTAGGAGTCAAATTTCCGACATTTCAGACATTTTGAAAACTGCAGGGGGGTTTGGCCAAAATATGACCCATCGCCGTTTTCAGTAATTGGCATATTTTCGGTATAAAAGTCGTAATTTGAAGCTGAAATTAAGTGCAGAGAGTCAGAATTCGGATAAAAAATCACGTTCAGGAGTCAAATTTCCGACATTTCAGACAATTTGAAAACTGCAGGGGGGTTTGGGCAAAATATGACCCATCGCCGTTTACAGTAATTTGCATATTTTCGGTATGAAACGTCGTAATTTGAAACTGAAAATTAGGTGCAGAGAGTCAGAATTCGGCTCAAAAATCATGCTCAGGAGTCAAATTTCCGACATTTCAGACATTTTAAAAACTGCAGGGGGGTTTGGGCAAAATATGACCCATTCGCCGTTTTCAGTAATTGGCATATTTTCGGTATGAAACGTCGTAATTTGAAACTGAAAATAGATGCAGAGAGTCAGAATTCGGCTCAAAAATCACGCTCAGGAGTCAAATTTCCGACATTTCTGACATTTTGAAAACTGCAGGAGGGTTTGGGCAAAATATGACCCATCGCCATTTTCAGTAATTGGCATATTTTCGGTATAAAAAGTCGTAATTTGAAACTGAAAATAGGTGCAGAGAGTCAGAATTCGGATAAAAAATCACGCTCAGGAGTCAAATTTTCGACATTTCAGACATTTTAAAAACTGCAGGGGGGGTTTCGGCTAAATATGACCCATCGCCGTTTTCAGTAATTGGCATATTTTAGGTATGAAACGTCGTAACTTGAAACTGAAAATAGGTGCAGAGAGTCAGAATTCGGCTCAAAAATCACGCTCAGGAGTCAAATTTCCGACATTTCAGACATTTTGAAAACTGCAGGGGGGTTTGGGCAAAATATGACCCATCGCCATTTTCAGTAATTGGCATATTTTCGGTATAAAAAGTCGTAATTTGAAACTGAAAATAGGTGCAGAGAGTCAGAATTCGGATGAAAAATCACGTTCAGGAGTCAAATTTTCGACATTTCAGACATTTTGAAAACTGCAGGGGGGTTTGGGCAAAATATGACTCATCGCTTGTTTACAGTAATTGCATATTTTCGGTATGAAACGTCGTAATTTGAAACTGAAAATTGGTGCAGAGAGTCAGAATTCGGCTCAAAAATCATGCTCAGGAGTCAAATTTTCGACATTTCAGACATTTTAAAAACTGCAGGGGGGTTTGGGCAAAATATGACCCATCGCCGTTTACAGTAATTGGCATATTTTCGGTATGAAACGTCGTAATTTGAAACTGAAAATAGGTGCAGAGAGTCAGAATTCGGCTCAAAAATCACGCTCAGGAGTCAAATTTCCGACATTTCAGACAATTTGAAAACTGTAGGAGGGGTTTGGGCAAAATATGACCCATCGCCGTTTTCAGTAATTGGCATATTTTCGGTATGAAACGTCGTAATTTGAAACTGAAAATTGGTGCAGAGAGTCAGAATTCGGCTCAAAAATCATGCTCAGGAGTCAAATTTCCGACATTTCAGACATTTTAAAAACTGCAGGGGGGTTTGGGCAAAATATGACCCTTCGCCGTTTTCAGTAATTGGCATATTTTCGGTATGAAACGTCGTAATTTGAAACTGAAAATAGATGCAGAGAGTCAGAATTCGGCTCAAAAATCACGCTCAGGAGTCAAATTTCCGACATTTCTGACATTTTGAAAACTGCAGGAGGGTTTGGGCAAAATATGACCCATCGCCATTTTCAGTAATTGGCATATTTTCGGTATAAAAAGTCGTAATTTGAAACTGAAAATAGGTGCAGAGAGTCAGAATTCGGATAAAAAATCACGCTCAGGAGTCAAATTTTCGACATTTCAGACATTTTAAAACTGCAGGGGGGTTTCGGCTAAATATTGACCCATCGCCGTTTTCAGTAATTGGCATATTTTAGGTATGAAACGTCGTAACTTGAAACTGAAAATAGGTGCAGAGAGTCAGAATTCGGCTCAAAAATAACGCTCAGGAGTCAAATTTCCGACATTTCAGACATTTTGAAAACTGCAGGGGGGTTTGGGCAAAATATGACCCATCGCCATTTTCAGTAATTGGCATATTTTCGGTACAAAAATTCTTAATTTGAAAATGAAAATAGGTGCAGAGAGTCAGAATTCGGATGAAAAATCACGTTCAGGAGTCAAATTTTCGACATTTCAGACATTTTGAAAACTGCAGGGGGGTTTGGGCAAAATATGACTCATCGTTGTTTACAGTAATTTGCATTTTTTCGGTATGAAACGTCGTAATTTGAAACTGAAAATTGGTGCAGAGAGTCAGAATTCGGCTCAAAAATCATGCTCAGGAGTCAAATTTTCGACATTTCAGACATTTTAAAAACTGCAGGGGGGTTTGGGCAAAATATGACCCATCGCCGTTTACAGTAATTGGCATATTTTCGGTATGAAACGTCGTAATTTGAAACTGAAAATAGGTGCAGAGAGTCAGAATTCGGCTCAAAAATCACGCTCAGGAGTCAAATTTCCGACATTTCAGACAATTTGAAAACTGTAGGAGGGGTTTGGGCAAAATATGACCCATCGCCGTTTTCAGTAATTGGCATATTTTCGGTATAAAAAGTCGTAATTTGAAACTGAAAATAGGTGCAGAGAGTCAGAATTCGGATAAAAAATCACGTTCAAGAGTCAAATTTCCGACATTTCAGACATTTTGAAAACTGCAGGGGGTTTGGCCAAAATATGACCCATCGCCGTTTACAGTAATTTGCATATTTTCGGTATGAAACGTCGTAATTTGAAACTGAAAATTGGTGCAGAGAGTCAGAATTCGGCTCAAAAATCTCGCTCAGGAGTCAAATTTCCGACATTTCAGACATTTTGAAAACTGCAGGGGGGTTTGGGCAAAATATGACCCATCGCCATTTTCAGTAATTGGCATATTTTCGGTATAAAAATTCTTAATTTGAAAATGAAAAAAGGTGCAGAGAGTCAGAATTCGGATAAAAAATCACGCTCAGGAGTCAAATTTCCGACATTTCAGACATTTTGAAAACTGCAGGGGGGATTGGGCAAAATATGACCCATCGCCGTTTTCAGTAATTGGCATATTTTCGGTATAAAAAGTCGCAATTTGAAACTGAAAATAGGTGCAGAGAGTCAGAATTCGGATAAAAAAATCACGCTCAGGAGTCAAATTTCCGACATTTCAGACATTTTGAAAACTGCAGGGGGGTTTGGGCAAAATATGACCCATCGCCGTTTACCGTAATTGGCATATTTTCAGTATATAACTTCGTAATTTGAAACTGAAATTAGGTGCAGAGAGTCAGAATTCGGATAAAAAATCACGTTCAGGAGTCAAATTTCCGACATTTTAGACATTTTGAAAACTGCAGGGGGGTTTGATCAAAATATGACCCATCGTTGTTTACAGTAATTTGCATTTTTTCGGTATGAAACGTCGTAATTTGAAACTGAAAATAGGTGCAGAGAGTCAGAATTCGGCTCAAAAATCATGCTCAGGAGTCAAATTTCCGACATTTCAGACATTTTAAAAACTGCAGGAGGGTTTGGGCAAAATATGACCCATCGCCGTTTTCAGTAATTGGCATATTTTCGGTATGAAACGTCGTAATTTGAAACTGAAAATAGATGCAGAGAGTCAGAATTCGGCTCAAAAATCACGCTCAGGAGTCAAATTTCCGACTTTTCTGACATTTTGAAAACTGCAGGGGGGTTTGGGCAAAATATGACCCATCGCCGTTGTCAGTAATTGGCATATTTTCGGTATAAAAAGTCGTAATTTGAAACTGAAAATAGGTGCAGAGAGTCAGAATTCGGCTCAAAAATCTTGCTCAGGAGTCAAATTTCCGACATTTCAGACATTTTGAAAACTGCAGGGGGGATTGGGCAAAATATGACCCATCGCCGTTTACAGTAATTGGCATATTTTCGGTATGAAACGTCGTAATTTGAAACTGAAAATTGGTGCAGAGAGTCAGACTTCGGCTCAAAAATCACGCTCAGGAGTCAAATTTTCGACATATCAGACATTTCAAAAACTGCAGGGGGGTTTGGGCAAAATATGACCCATCGCCGTTTTCAGTAATTGACATATTTTCGGTATAAAAAGTCGTAATTTGAAACTGAAATTAGGTGCAGAGAGTCAGAATTCGGATAAAAAATCACGTTTAGGAGTCAAATTTTCGACATTTGAGACATTTTAAAAACTGCAGGGGGGTTTGGGCAAAATATGACCCATCGCTGTTTTCAGTAATTGGCATATTTTCGGTATGAAACGTCGTAATTTGAAACTGAAAATAGGTGCAGAGAGTCAGAATTCGGCTCAAAAATCACGCTCAGGAGTCAAATTTCCGACATTTCAGACATTTTGAAAACTGCAGGGGGGTTTGGGCAAAATATGACCCATCGCTGTTTTCAGTAATTGGCATATTTTCGGTATAAAAAGTCGTAATTTGAAACTGAAAATAGGTGCAGAGAGTCAGAATTCGGATAAAAAATCACGCTCAGGAGTCAAATTTCCGACATTTCAGAGATTTTGAAAACTGCAGGGGGGATTGGGCAAAATATGACCCATCGCCGTTTAACGTAATTGGCATATTTTCGGTATGAAACGTCGTAATTTGAAACTGAAAATTGGTGCAGAGAGTCAGAATTCAGCTCAAAAATCACGCTCAGGAGTCAAATTTTCGACATATCAGACATTTCAAAAACTGCAGGGGGGTTTGGGCAAAATATGACCTTCGCAGTTTTCAGTAATTGGCATATTTTCTGTATAAAAAGTCGTAATTTGAAACTGAAATTAGGTGCAGAGAGTCAGAATTCGGATAAAAAATCACGTTTAGGAGTCAAATTTCCGACATTTCAGACATTTTGAAAACTGCAGGGGGGTTAGGCCAAAATATGACCCATCGTCGTTTTCAGTAATTGATATATTTTCGGTATAAAAAGTCGTAATTTGAAACTGAAATTAGGTGCAGAGAGTCAGAATTCGGATAACAAATCACGTTCAGGAGTCAAATTTCCGATATTTCAGACATTTTGAAAACTGCAGGGGGGTTTGGGCAAAATATGACCCATCGCCGTTTACAGTAATTGGCATATTTTCGGTATGAAACGTCGTAATTTGAAACTGAAAATAGGTGCAGAGAGTCAGAATTCGGCTCAAAAATCACGCTCAGGAGTCAAATTTCCGACATTTCAGACAATTTGAAAACTGTAGGAGGGGTTTGGGCAAAATATGACCCATCGCCGTTTTCAGTAATTGGCATATTTTCGGTATAAAAAGTCGTAATTTGAAACTGAAAATAGGTGCAGAGAGTCAGAATTCGGATAAAAAATCACGTTCAAGAGTCAAATTTCCGACATTTCAGACATTTTGAAAACTGCAGGGGGTTTGGCCAAAATATGACCCATCGCCGTTTACAGTAATTTGCATATTTTCGGTATGAAACGTCGTAATTTGAAACTGAAAATTGGTGCAGAGAGTCAGAATTCGGCTCAAAAATCTCGCTCAGGAGTCAAATTTCCGACATTTCAGACATTTTGAAAACTGCAGGGGGGTTTGGGCAAAATATGACCCATCGCCATTTTCAGTAATTGGCATATTTTCGGTATAAAAATTCTTAATTTGAAAATGAAAAAAGGTGCAGAGAGTCAGAATTCGGATAAAAAATCACGCTCAGGAGTCAAATTTCCGACATTTCAGACATTTTGAAAACTGCAGGGGGGATTGGGCAAAATATGACCCATCGCCGTTTTCAGTAATTGGCATATTTTCGGTATAAAAAGTCGCAATTTGAAACTGAAAATAGGTGCAGAGAGTCAGAATTCGGATAAAAAAATCACGCTCAGGAGTCAAATTTCCGACATTTCAGACATTTTGAAAACTGCAGGGGGGTTTGGGCAAAATATGACCCATCGCCGTTTACCGTAATTGGCATATTTTCAGTATATAACTTCGTAATTTGAAACTGAAATTAGGTGCAGAGAGTCAGAATTCGGATAAAAAATCACGTTCAGGAGTCAAATTTCCGACATTTTAGACATTTTGAAAACTGCAGGGGGGTTTGATCAAAATATGACCCATCGTTGTTTACAGTAATTTGCATTTTTTCGGTATGAAACGTCGTAATTTGAAACTGAAAATAGGTGCAGAGAGTCAGAATTCGGCTCAAAAATCATGCTCAGGAGTCAAATTTCCGACATTTCAGACATTTTAAAAACTGCAGGAGGGTTTGGGCAAAATATGACCCATCGCCGTTTTCAGTAATTGGCATATTTTCGGTATGAAACGTCGTAATTTGAAACTGAAAATAGATGCAGAGAGTCAGAATTCGGCTCAAAAATCACGCTCAGGAGTCAAATTTCCGACTTTTCTGACATTTTGAAAACTGCAGGGGGGTTTGGGCAAAATATGACCCATCGCCGTTGTCAGTAATTGGCATATTTTCGGTATAAAAAGTCGTAATTTGAAACTGAAAATAGGTGCAGAGAGTCAGAATTCGGCTCAAAAATCTTGCTCAGGAGTCAAATTTCCGATATTTCAGACATTTTGAAAACTGCAGGGGGGATTGGGCAAAATATGACCCATCGCCGTTTACAGTAATTGGCATATTTTCGGTATGAAACGTCGTAATTTGAAACTGAAAATTGGTGCAGAGAGTCAGACTTCGGCTCAAAAATCACGCTCAGGAGTCAAATTTTCGACATATCAGACATTTCAAAAACTGCAGGGGGGTTTGGGCAAAATATGACCCATCGCCGTTTTCAGTAATTGACATATTTTCGGTATAAAAAGTCGTAATTTGAAACTGAAATTAGGTGCAGAGAGTCAGAATTCGGATAAAAAATCACGTTTAGGAGTCAAATTTTCGACATTTGAGACATTTTAAAAACTGCAGGGGGGTTTGGGCAAAATATGACCCATCGCTGTTTTCAGTAATTGGCATATTTTCGGTATGAAACGTCGTAATTTGAAACTGAAAATAGGTGCAGAGAGTCAGAATTCGGCTCAAAAATCACGCTCAGGAGTCAAATTTCCGACATTTCAGACATTTTGAAAACTGCAGGGGGGTTTGGGCAAAATATGACCCATCGCTGTTTTCAGTAATTGGCATATTTTCGGTATAAAAAGTCGTAATTTGAAACTGAAAATAGGTGCAGAGAGTCAGAATTCGGATAAAAAATCACGCTCAGGAGTCAAATTTCCGACATTTCAGAGATTTTGAAAACTGCAGGGGGGATTGGGCAAAATATGACCCATCGCCGTTTACCGTAATTGGCATATTTTCGGTATGAAACGTCGTAATTTGAAACTGAAAATTGGTGCAGAGAGTCAGAATTCAGCTCAAAAATCACGCTCAGGAGTCAAATTTTCGACATATCAGACATTTCAAACACTGCAGGGGGGTTTGGGCAAAATATGACCTTCGCAGTTTTCAGTAATTGGCATATTTTCTGTATAAAAAGTCGTAATTTGAAACTGAAATTAGGTGCAGAGAGTCAGAATTCGGATAAAAAATCACGTTTAGGAGTCAAATTTCCGACATTTCAGACATTTTGAAAACTGCAGGGGGGTTAGGCCAAAATATGACCCATCGTCGTTTTCAGTAATTGATATATTTTCGGTATAAAAAGTCGTAATTTGAAACTGAAATTAGGTGCAGAGAGTCAGAATTCGGATAACAAATCACGTTCAGGAGTCAAATTTCCGATATTTCAGACATTTTGAAAACTGCAGGGGGGTTTGGGCAAAATATGACCCATCGCCGTTTACAGAAATTTGCATATTTTCGGTATGAAACGTCGTAATTTGAAACTGAAAATTGGTGCAGAGAGTCAGAATTCGGCTAAAAAATCACGCTCAGGAGTCAAATTTCCGACATTTCAGACATTTTAAAAACTGCAGGAGGGTTTGGGCAAAATATGACCCATCGCCATTTTCAGTAATTGGCATATTTTCGGTATGAAACGTCGTAATTTAAAACTGAAAATAGATGCAGAGAGTCAGAATTCGGCTCAAAAATCACGCTCAGGAATCAAATTTCCGACATTTCTGACATTTTGAAAACTGCAGGAGGGTTTGGGCAAAATATGACCCATCGCCGTTTTCAGTAATTGGCATATTTTCGGTATAAAAAGTAGTAATTTGAAACTGAAAATAGGTGCAGAGAGTCAGAATTCGGCTCAAAAATCACGCTCAGGAGTCAAATTTTCGACATTTCAGACATTTTAAAAACTGCAGGGAGGTTTCGGCAAAATATGACCCATCGCCGTTTTCAGTAATTGGCATATTTTCGGTATGAAACGTCGTAATTTGAAACTGAAAATAGGTGCAGAGAGTCAGAATTCGGCTCAAAAATCACGCTCAGGAGTCAAATTTCCGACATTTCAGACATTTTGAAAACTGCAGGGGGGTTTGGGCAAAATATGACCCATCGCCGTTTTCAGTAATTGGCATATTTTCGGTATAAAAAGTCGTAATGTGAAACTGAAAATAGGTGCAGAGAGTCAGTATTCGGATAAAAAATCACGCTCAGGAGTCAAATTTCCGACATTTCAGACATTTTTAAAACTGCAGGGGGGTTTGGGCAAAATATGACCCATCGCCATTTTCAGTAATTGGCATATTTTCGGTACAAAAATTCTTAATTTGAAAATGAAAATAGGTGCAGAGAGTCAGAATTCGGATGAAAAATCACGTTCAGGAGTCAAATTTCCGACATTTCAGACATTTTGAAAACTGCAGGGGGGTTTGGGCAAAATATGACTCATCGTTGTTTACAGTAATTTGCATTTTTTCGGTATGAAACGTCGTAATTTGAAACTGAAAATTGGTGCAGAGAGTCAGAATTTGGCTCAAAAATCATGCTCAGGAGTCAAATTTTCGACATTTCAGACATTTTAAAAACTGCAGGGGGGTTTGGGCAAAATATGACCCATCGCCGTTTACAGTAATTGGCATATTTTCGGTATGAAACTTCGTAATTTGAAACTGAAAATAGGTGCAGAGAGTCAGAATTCGGCTCAAAAATCACGCTCAGGAGTCAAATTTCCGACATTTCAGACAATTTGAAAACTGTAGGAGGGGTTTGGGCAAAATATGACCCATCGCCGTTTTCAGTAATTGGCATATTTTCGGTATAAAAAGTCGTAATTTGAAACTGAAAATAGGTGCAGAGAGTCAGAATTCGGATAAAAAATCACGTTCAAGAGTCAAATTTCCGACATTTCAGACATTTTGAAAACTGCAGGGGGGTTTGGCCAAAATATGACCCATCGCCGTTTACAGTAATTTGCATATTTTCGGTATGAAACGTCGTAATTTGAAACTGAAAATTGGTGCAGAGAGTCAGAATTCGGCTCAAAAATCTCGCTCAGGAGTCAAATTTCCGACATTTCAGACATTTTGAAAACTGCAGGGGGGTTTGGGCAAAATATGACCCATCGCCATTTTCAGTAATTGGCATATTTTCGGTATAAAAATTCTTAATTTGAAAATGAAAAAAGGTGCAGAGAGTCAGAATTCGGATAAAAAATCACGCTCAGGAGTCAAATTTCCGACATTTCAGACATTTTGAAAACTGCAGGGGGGATTGGGCAAAATATGACCCATCGCCGTTTTCAGTAATTGGCATATTTTCGGTATAAAAAGTCGCAATTTGAAACTGAAAATAGGTGCAGAGAGTCAGAATTCGGATAAAAAAATCACGCTCAGGAGTCAAATTTCCGACATTTCAGACATTTTGAAAACTGCAGGGGGGTTTGGGCAAAATATGACCCATCGCCGTTTACCGTAATTGGCATAATTTCAGTATATAACTTCGTAATTTGAAACTGAAATTAGGTGCAGAGAGTCAGAATTCGGATAAAAAATCACGTTCAGGAGTCAAATTTCCGACATTTCAGACATTTTGAAAACTGCAGGGGGGTTTGATCAAAATATGACCCATCGTTGTTTACAGTAATTTGCATTTTTTCGGTATGAAACGTCGTAATTTGAAACTGAAAATAGGTGCAGAGAGTCAGAATTCGGCTCAAAAATCATGCTCAGGAGTCAAATTTCCGACATTTCAGACATTTCAAAAACTGCAGGGGGGTTTGGGCAAAATATGACCCATCGCCGTTTTCAGTAATTGACATATTTTCGGTATAAAAAGTCGTAATTTGAAACTGAAATTAGGGGCAGAGAGTCAGAATTCGGATAAAAAATCACGTTTAGGAGTCAAATTTCCGACATTTCAGACATTTTGAAAACTGCAGGGGGGATTGGGCAAAATATGACCCATCGCCGTTTACAGTAATTGGCATATTTTCGGTATGAAACGTCGTAATTTGAAACTGAAAATTGGTGCAGAGAGTCAGACTTCGGCTCAAAAATCACGCTCAGGAGTCAAATTTTCGACATATCAGACATTTCAAAAACTGCAGGGGGGTTTGGGCAAAATATGACCCATCGCCGTTTTCAGTAATTGACATATTTTCGGTATAAAAAGTCGTAATTTGAAACTGAAATTAGGTGCAGAGAGTCAGAATTCGGATAAAAAATCACGTTTAGGAGTTAAATTTTCGACATTTCAGACATTTTAAAAACTGCAGGGGGGTTTGGGCAAAATATGACCCATCGCTGTTTTCAGTAATTGGCATATTTTCGGTATGAAACGTCGTAATTTGAAACTGAAAATAGGTGCAGAGAGTCAGAATTCGGCTCAAAAATCACGCTCAGGAGTCAAATTTCCGACATTTCAGACATTTTGAAAACTGCAGGGGGGTTTGGGCAAAATATGACCCATCGCTGTTTTCAGTAATTGGCATATTTTCGGTATAAAAAGTCGTAATTTGAAACTGAAAATAGGTGCAGAGAGTCAGAATTCGGATAAAAAATCACGCTCAGGAGTCAAATTTCCGACATTTCAGAGATTTTGAAAACTGCAGGGGGGATTGGGCAAAATATGACCCATCGCCGTTTACCGTAATTGGCATATTTTCGGTATGAAACGTCGTAATTTGAAACTGAAAATTGGTGCAGAGAGTCAGAATTCAGCTCAAAAATCACGCTCAGGAGTCAAATTTTCGACATATCAGACATTTCAAAAACTGCAGGGGGGTTTGGGCAAAATATGACCTTCGCAGTTTTCAGTAATTGGCATATTTTCTGTATAAAAAGTCGTAATTTGAAACTGAAATTAGGTGCAGAGAGTCAGAATTCGGATAAAAAATCACGTTTAGGAGTCAAATTTCCGACATTTCAGACATTTTGAAAACTGCAGGGGGGTTAGGCCAAAATATGACCCATCGTCGTTTTCAGTAATTGATATATTTTCGGTATAAAAAGTCGTAATTTGAAACTGAAATTAGGTGCAGAGAGTCAGAATTCGGATAACAAATCACGTTCAGGAGTCAAATTTCCGATATTTCAGACATTTTGAAAACTGCAGGGGGGTTTGGGCAAAATATGACCCATCGCCGTTTACAGAAATTTGCATATTTTCGGTATGAAACGTCGTAATTTGAAACTGAAAATTGGTGCAGAGAGTCAGAATTCGGCTCAAAAATCACGCTCAGGAGTCAAATTTCCGACATTTCAGACATTTTAAAAACTGCAGGAGGGTTTGGGCAAAATATGACCCATCGCCATTTTCAGTAATTGGCATATTTTCGGTATGAAACGTCGTAATTTAAAACTGAAAATAGATGCAGAGAGTCAGAATTCGGCTCAAAAATCACGCTCAGGAATCAAATTTCCGACATTTCTGACATTTTGAAAACTGCAGGAGGGTTTGGGCAAAATATGACCCATCGCCGTTTTCAGTAATTGGACATATTTTCGGTATAAAAAGTAGTAATTTGAAACTGAAAATAGGTGCAGAGAGTCAGAATTCGGCTCAAAAATCACGCTCAGGAGTCAAATTTTCGACATTTCAGACATTTTAAAAACTGCAGGGAGGTTTCGGCAAAATATGACCCATCGCCGTTTTCAGTAATTGGCATATTTTCGGTATGAAACGTCGTAATTTGAAACTGAAAGTAGGTGCAGAGAGTCAGAATTCGGCTCAAAAATCACGCTCAGGAGTCAAATTTCCGACATTTCAGACATTTTGAAAACTGCAGGGGGGTTTGGGCAAAATATGACCCATCGCCGTTTTCAGTAATTGGCATATTTTCGGTATAAAAAGTCGTAATGTGAAACTGAAAATAGGTGCAGAGAGTCAGTATTCGTATAAAAAATCACGCTCAGGAGTCAAATTTCCGACATTTCAGACATTTTTAAAACTGCAGGGGGGTTTGGGCAAAATATGACCCATCGCCTTTACCGTAATTGGCATATTTTTGGTATGAAACGTCGTAATTCGAAACTGAAAATAGGTGCAGAGAGTCAGAATTCGGCTCAAAAACCACGCTCAGGAGTCAAATTTTCGACATATCAGACGTTTCAAAAACTGCAGGGGGGTTTGGGCAAAATATGACCCATCGCCGTTTTCAGTAATTGACATATTTTCTGTATAAAAAGTCGTAATTTGAAACTGAAATTAGGTGCAGAGAGTCAGAATTCGGATAAAAAATCACGTTTAGGAGTCAAATTTTCGACATTTCAGACATTTTGAAAACTGCAGGGGGGTTTGGGCAAAATATGACCCATCGCCGTTACCGTAATTGGCATATTTTTGGTATGAAACGTCGTAATTTGAAACTGAAAATAGGTGCAGAGAGTCAGAATTCGGCTCAAAAACCACGCTCAGGAGTCAAATTTTCGACATATCAGACATTTCAAAAACTGCAGGGGGGTTTGGGCAAAATATGACCCATCGCAGTTTTCAGTAATTGACATATTTTCTGTATAAAAAGTCGTAATTTGAAACTGAAATTAGGTGCAGAGAGTCAGAATTCGGCTCAAAAATCACGTTTAGGAGTCAAATTTCCGACATTTCAGACATTTTGAAAACTGCAGGGGGGGTTTGGGCAAAATATGACCCATCGCCGTTTTCAGTAATTGGCATATTTTCGGTATAAAAAGTCGTAATTTGAAACTGAAAAAAGGTGCAGAGAGTCAGAATTTGGATAACAAATCACGTTCAGGAGTCAAATTTCCGACATTTCAGACATTTTGAAAACTGCAGGGGGGGTTTGGGCAAAATATGACCCATCGCCGTTTACCGTAATTGGCATATTTTCGGTATGAAAAGTCGTAATTTGAAACTGAAAATAGGTGCAGAGAGTCAGAATTCGGCTCAAAAATCACGCTCAGGAGTCAAATTTCCGACATTTCAGACATTTTGAAAACTGCAGGGAGGGGTTTGGGCAAAATATGACCCATCGCCATTTTCAGTAATTGGCATATTTTCGGTATAAAAATTCGTAATTTGAAAATGAAAATTGGTGCAGAGAGTCAGAATTCGGATACAAAATCACGTTCAGGAATCAAATTTCCGACATTTCAGACATTTTGAAAACTGCAGGGGGGTTTGGGCAAAATATGACCCATCGCCGTTTTCAGTAATTGACATATTTTCTGTATAAAAAGTCGTAATTTGAAACTGAAATTAGGGGCAGAGAGTCAGAATTCGGATAAAAAATCACGTTTAGGAGTAAAATTTTCGACATTTCAGACATTTTGAAAACTGCAGAGGGGTTTGGGCAAAATATGACCCATCGCCGTTTTCAGTAATTGGCATATTTTCGGTATAAAAAGTCGTAATTTGAAACTGAAAATTGGTGCAGAGAGTCAGAATTCGGATACAAAATCACGTTCAGGAGTCAAATTTCCGACATTTTAGACATTTTGAAAATTGCAGGGGGGTTTGGGCAAAATATGACCCATCGCCGTTTTCAGTAATTGGCATATTTTCGGTATAAAAAGTCGTAATTTGAAACTGAAAATAGGTGCAGAGACTCAGAATTCGGATAAAAAATCACGCTCAGGAGTCAAATTTCCGACATTTCAGACATTTTGAAAACTGCAGGGGGGTTTGGGCAAAATATGACCCATCGCCTTTACCGTAATTGGCATATTTTCGGTATGAAACGTCGTAATTTGAAACTGAAAATAGGTGCAGAGAGTCAGAATTCGGCTCAAAAATCACGCTCAGGAGTCAAATTTCCGACATATTCAGACATTTTGAAAAACTGCAGGGGGGTTTGGGCAAAATATGACCCATCGCCGTTTTCAGTAATTGACATATTTTCTGTATAAAAAGTCGTAACTTTGAAACTGAAAATTAGGTGCAGAGAGTCAGAATTCGGATAAAAAATCACGTTCAGGAGTCAAATTTCCGACATTTCAGACATTTTGAAAACTGCAGGGGGGTTTGGGCAAAATATGACCCATCGCCGTTTTCAGTAATTGGCATATTTTCGGTATAAAAAGTCGTAATTTGAAACTGAAAATAGGTGCAGAGAGTCAGAATTCGGATAAAAAATCACGCTCAGGAGTCAAATTTCCGACATTTCAGACATTTTGAAAACTGCAGGGGGGTTTGGGCAAAATATGACCCATCGCCGTTTACCGTAATTGGCATATTTTCGGTATGAAACGTCGTAATTTGAAACTGAAAATAGGTGCAGAGAGTCAGAATTCGGCTCAAAAATCACGCTCAGGAATCAAATTTCCGACATTTCTGACATTTTGAAAACTGCAGGAGGGTTTGGGCAAAATATGACCCATCGCCGTTTTCAGTATTTGGCATATTTTCGGTATAAAAAGTCGTAATTTGAAACTGAAAAAAGGTGCAGAGAGTCAGAATTCGGATAACAAATCACGTTCAGGAGTCAAATTTCCGACATTTCAGACATTTTGAAAACTGCAGGGGGGTTTGCGCAAAATATGACCCATCGCCGTTTACCGTAATTGGCATATTTTCGGTATGAAAAGTCGTAATTTGAAACTGAAAATAGGTGCAGAGAGTCAGAATTCGGCTCAAAAATCACGCTCATGAGTCAAATTTCCGACATTTCAGACATTTTGAAAACTGCAGGGGGGTTTGGGCAAAATATGACCCATCGCCATTTTCAGTAATTGGCATATTTTCGGTATAAAAATTTGTAATTTGAAAATGAAAATTGGTGCAGAGAGTCAGAATTCGGATACAAAATCACGTTCAAGAGTCAAATTTCCGACATTTCAGACATTTTGAAAATTGCAGGGGGGTTTGGGCAAAATATGACCCATCGCCGTTTTCAGTAATTGGCATATTTTCGGTATAAAAAGTCGTAATTTGAAACTGAAAATAGGTGCAGAGACTCAGAATTCGGATAAAAAATCACGCTCATGAGTCAAATTTCCGACATTTCAGACATTTTGAAAACTGCAGGGGGGTTTGGGCAAAATATGACCCATCGCCTTTACCGTAATTGGCATATTTTTGTTATGAAACGTCGTAATTTGAAACTGAAAATAGGTGCAGAGAGTCAGAATTCGGCTCAAAAACCACGCTCAGGAGTCAAATTTTCGACATATCAGACATTTCAAAAACTGCAGGGGGGTTTGGGCAAAATATGACCCATCGCCGTTTTCAGTAATTGACATATTTTCTGTATAAAAAGTCGTAACTTGAAACTGAAATTAGGGGCAGAGAGTCAGAATTCGGATAAAAAATCACGTTTAGGAGTCAAATTTCCGACATTTCAGACATTTTGAAAACTGCAGGGGGGTTTGGGCAAAATATGACCCATCGCCGTTTTCAGTAATTGGCATATTTTCGGTATAAAAAGTCGTAATTTGAAACTGAAAATAGGTGCAGAGAGTCAGAATTCGGATAAAAAATCACGCTCAGGAGTCAAATTTCCGACATTTCAGACATTTTGAAAACTGCAGGGGGGTTTGAGCAAAATATGACCCATCGCCGTTTACCGTAATTGGCATATTTTCGGTATGAAAAGTCGTAATTTGAAACTGAAAATAGGTGCAGAGAGTCAGAATTCGGCTCAAAAATCACGCTCAGGAGTCAAATTTCCGACATTTCAGACATTTTGAAAACTGCAGGGGGGTTTGGGCAAAATATGACCCATCGCCAGTTTTCAGTAATTGGCATATTTTCGGTATAAAAAGTCGTAATTTGAAAATGAAAAATTGGTGCAGAGAGTCAGAATTCGGATACAAAATCACGTTCAGGAGTCAAATTTCCGACATTTCAGACATTTTGAAAACTGCAGGGGGGTTTGGGCAAAATATGACCCATCGCCGTTTTCAGTAATTGGCATATTTTCGGTATAAAAAGTCGTAATTTGAAACTGAAAATAGGTGCAGAGAGTCAGAATTCGGATAAAAAATCACGCTCATGAGTCAAATTTCCGACATTTCAGACATTTTGAAAACTGCAGGGGGGTTTGGGCAAAATATGACCCATCGCCGTTTACCGTAATTGGCATATTTTCGGTATGAAAACGTCGTAATTTGAAACTGAAAATAGGTGCAGAGAGTCAGAATTCGGATACAAAAATCACGCTCAAGGAGTCAAATTTCCGACATTTCAGACATTTTGAAAACTTGCAGGGGGGTTTGGGCAAAATATGACCCATCGCCGTTTTCAGTAATTGGCATATTTTCGGTATAAAAAGTCGTAATTTGAAACTGAAAATTAGGTGCAGAGACGTCAGAATTCGGATAAAAAATCACGCTCAGGAGTCAAATTTCCGACATTTCAGACATTTCGAAAACTGCAGGGGGGTTTGGGCAAAATATGACCCATCGCCTTTACCGTAATTGGCATATTTTTGTTATGAAACGTCGTAATTTGAAACTGAAAATAGGTGCAGAGAGTCAGAATTCGGCTCAAAAACCACGCTCAGGAGTCAAATTTTCGACATATCAGACATTTCAAAAACTGCAGGGGGGTTTGGGCAAAATATGACCCATCGCCGTTTTCAGTAATTGACATATTTTCTGTATAAAAAGTCGTAACTTGAAACTGAAATTAGGGGCAGAGAGTCAGAATTCGGATAAAAAATCACGTTTAGGAGTCAAATTTCCGACATTTCAGACATTTTGAAAACTGCAGGGGGGTTTGGGCAAAATATGACCCATCGCCGTTTTCAGTAATTGGCATATTTTCGGTATAAAAAGTCGTAATTTGAAACTGAAAATAGGTGCAGAGAGTCAGAATTCGGATAAAAAATCACGCTCAGGAGTCAAATTTCCGACATTTCAGACATTTTGAAAACTGCAGGGGGGTTTGAGCAAAATATGACCCATCGCCGTTTACCGTAATTGGCATATTTTCGGTATGAAAAGTCGTAATTTGAAACTGAAAATAGGTGCAGAGAGTCAGAATTCGGCTCAAAAATCACGCTCAGGAGTCAAATTTCCGACATTTCAGACATTTTGAAAACTGCAGGGGGGTTTGGGCAAAATATGACCCATCGCCATTTTCAGTAATTGGCATATTTTCGGTATAAAAAATTCGTAATTTGAAAATGAAAATTGGTGCAGAGAGTCAGAATTCGGATACAAAATCACGTTCAGGAGTCAAATTTCCGACATTTCAGACATTTTGAAAACTGCAGGGGGGTTTGGGCAAAATATGACCCATCGCCGTTTTCAGTAATTGGCATATTTTCGGTATAAAAAGTCGTAATTTGAAACTGAAAATAGGTGCAGAGAGTCAGAATTCGGATAAAAAATCACGGCTCAGGAGTCAAATTTCCGACATTTCAGACATTTTGAAAACTGCAGGGGGGTTTGGGCAAAATATGACCCATCGCCGTTTACCGTAATTGGCATATTTTCGGTATGAAACGTCGTAATTTGAAACTGAAAATAGGTGCAGAGAGTCAGAATTCGGCTCAAAAATCACGCTCAGGAGTCAAATTTCCGACATTTCAGACATTTTGAAAACTGCAGGGGGGTTTGGGCAAAATATGACCCATCGCCGTTTTCAGTAATTGGCATATTTTCGGTATAAAAAGTCGTAATTTGAAACTGAAAATTGGTGCAGAGAGTCAGAATTCGGAAAAAAAATCACGCTCAGGAGTCAAATTTCCGACATTTCAGACATTTCGAAAACTGCAGGGGGGTTTGGGCAAAATATGACCCATCGCCTTTACCGTAATTGGCATATTTTTGTTATGAAACGTCGTAATTTGAAACTGAAAATAGGTGCAGAGAGTCAGAATTCGGCTCAAAAACCACGCTCAGGAGTCAAATTTTCGACATATCAGACATTTCAAAAACTGCAGGGGGGTTTGGGCAAAATATGACCCATCGCCGTTTTCAGTAATTGACATATTTTCTGTATAAAAAGTCGTAACTTGAAACTGAAATTAGGTGCAGAGAGTCAGAATTCGGATAAAAAATCACGTTTAGGAGTCAAATTTCCGACATTTCAGACATTTTGAAAACTGCAGGGGGGTTTGGGCAAAATATGACCCATCGCCGTTTTCAGTAATTGGCATATTTTCGGTATAAAAAGTCGTAATTTGAAACTGAAAATAGGTGCAGAGAGTCAGAATTCGGATAAAAAATCACGCTTCAGGAGTCAAATTTCCGACATTTCAGACATTTTGAAAACTGCAGGGGGGTTTGAGGCAAAATATGACCCATCGCCGTTTACCGTAATTGGCATATTTTCGGTATGAAAAGTCGTAATTTGAAACTGAAAATAGGTGCAGAGAGTCAGAATTCGGCTCAAAAATCACGCTCAGGAGTCAAATTTCCGACATTTCAGACATTTTGAAAACTGCAGGGGGGTTTGGGCAAAATATGACCCATCGCCATTTTCAGTAATTGGCATATTTTCGGTATAAAAATTCGTAATTTGAAAATGAAAATTGGTGCAGAGAGTCAGAATTCGGATACAAAATCACGTTCAGGAGTCAAATTTCCGACATTTCAGACATTTTGAAAACTGCAGGGGGGTTTGGGCAAAATATGACCCATCGCCTTTACCGTAATTGGCATATTTTTGGTATGAAAACGTCGTAATTTGAAACTGAAAATAGGTGCAGAGAGTCAGAATTCGGCTCAAAAACCACGCTCAGGAGTCAAATTTTCGACATATCAGACATTTCAAAAACTGCAGGGGGGTTTGGGCAAAATATGACCCATCGCCGTTTTCAGTAATTGACATATTTTCTGTATAAAAAGTCGTAACTTGAAACTGAAAATTAGGGGCAGAGAGTCAGAATTCGGATAAAAAATCACGTTTAGGAGTCAAATTTCCGACATTTCAGACATTTTGAAAACTGCAGGGGGGTTTGGGCAAAATATGACCCATCGCCGTTTTCAGTAATTGGCATATTTTCGGTATAAAAAGTCGTAATTTGAAACTGAAAATAGGTGCAGAGAGTCAGAATTCGGATAAAAAATCACGCTCAGGAGTCAAATTTCCGACATTTCAGACATTTTGAAAACTGCAGGGGGGTTTGAGCAAAATATGACCCATCGCCGTTTACCGTAATTGGCATATTTTCGGTATGAAAAGTCGTAATTTGAAACTGAAAATAGGTGCAGAGAGTCAGAATTCGGCTCAAAAATCACGCTCAGGAGTCAAATTTTCCGACATATTCAGACATTTTGAAAACTGCAGGGGGGTTTGGGCAAAATATGACCCATCGCCATTTTCAGTAATTGGACATATTTTCTGTATAAAAAGTCGTAATTTGAAACTGAAATTAGGTGCAGAGAGTCAGAATTCGGATACAAAATCACGTTTAGGAGTCAAATTTCCGACATTTCAGACATTTTGAAAACTGCAGGGGGGTTTGGGCAAAATATGACCCATCGCCGTTTTCAGTAATTGGCATATTTTCGGTATAAAAAGTCGTAATTTGAAACTGAAAATAGGTGCAGAGAGTCAGAATTCGGATAACAAAATCACGTTCAGGAGTCAAATTTCCGACATTTCAGACATTTTGAAAACTGCAGGGGGGTTTGGGCAAAATATGACCCATCGCCAGTTTACCGTAATTGGCATATTTTCGGTATGAAAAAGTCGTAATTTGAAACTGAAAATAGGTGCAGAGAGTCAGAATTCGGCTCAAAAATCACGCTCAGGAGTCAAATTTCCGACATTTCAGACATTTTGAAAACTGCAGGGGGGTTTGGGCAAAATATGACCCATCGCCATTTTACAGTAATTGGCATATTTTCGGTATAAAAATTCGTAATTTGAAAATGAAAATTGGTGCAGAGAGTCAGAATTCGGATACAAAATCACGTTCAGGAGTCAAATTTCCGACATTTCAGACATTTTGAAAACTGCAGGGGGGTTTGGGCAAAATATGACCCATCGCCGTTTACCGTAATTGGCATATTTTTGGTATGAAAACGTCGTAATTTGAAACTGAAAATAGGTGCAGAGAGTCAGAATTCGGCTCAAAAAACCACGCTCAGGAGTCAAATTTCGACATATCAGACATTTCGAAAACTGCAGGGGGGTTTGGGCAAAATATGACCCATCGCCGTTTTACAGTAATTGGACATATTTTTTGTATGAAAACGTCGTAACTTGAAACTGAAAATTAGGGGCAGAGAGTCAGAATTCGGCTCAAAAACCACGCTTAGGAGTCAAATTTCCGACATATCAGACATTTTCAAAAACTGCAGGGGGGTTTGGGCAAAATATGACCCATCGCCGTTTTCAGTAATTGACATATTTTCTGTATAAAAAGTCGTAATTTGAAACTGAAATTAGGTGCAGAGAGTCAGAATTCGGATAAAAAATCACGCTTAGGAGTCAAATTTCCGACATTTCAGACATTTTGAAAACTGCAGGGGGGTTTGAGCAAAATATGACCCATCGCCGTTTTCAGTAATTGGCATATTTTCGGTATAAAAAGTCGTAATTTGAAACTGAAAATAGGTGCAGAGAGTCAGAATTCGGATAACAAATCACGCTCAGGAGTCAAATTTCCGACATTTCAGACATTTTGAAAACTGCAGGGGGGTTTGGGCAAAATATGACCCATCGCCAGTTTTACCGTAATTGGCATATTTTCGGTATGAAAAGTCGTAATTTGAAAATGAAAATAGGTGCAGAGAGTCAGAATTCGGATACAAAATCACGTTCAGGAGTCAAATTTCCGACATTTCAGACATTTTGAAAACTGCAGGGGGGTTTGGGCAAAATATGACCCATCGCCATTTTCAGTAATTGGCATATTTTCGGTATAAAAAGTCGTAATTTGAAACTGAAAATAGGTGCAGAGAGTCAGAATTCGGCTACAAAATCACGCTCAGGAGTCAAATTTCCGACATTTCAGACATTTTGAAAACTGCAGGGGGGTTTGGGCAAAATATGACCCATCGCCAGTTTTCAGTAATTGGCATATTTTCGGTATAAAAAGTCGTAATTTGAAAATGAAAATTGGTGCAGAGAGTCAGAATTCGGATAAAAAATCACGCTCAGGAGTCAAATTTCCGACATTTCAGACATTTTGAAAACTGCAGGGGGGTTTGGGCAAAATATGACCCATCGCCGTTTACCGTAATTGGCATATTTTCGGTATGAAACGTCGTAATTTGAAACTGAAAATAGGTGCAGAGAGTCAGAATTCGGCTCAAAAATCACGCTCAGGAGTCAAATTTTCGACATATCAGACATTTTGAAAAACTGCAGGGGGGTTTGGGCAAAATATGACCCATCGCCGTTTTCAGTAATTGGACATATTTTCTGTATAAAAAGTCGTAATTTGAAACTGAAATTAGGTGCAGAGAGTCAGAATTCGGATAAAAAATCACGCTCAGGAGTCAAATTTCCGACATTTCAGACATTTGAAAACTGCAGGGGGGTTTGGGCAAAATATGACCCATCGCCGTTTTCAGTAATTGGCATATTTTCGGTATAAAAAGTCGTAATTTGAAACTGAAAAATAGGTGCAGAGAGTCAGAATTCGGATAACAAATCACGCTCAGGAGTCAAATTTCCGACATTTAGACATTTGAAAACTGCAGGGGGGTTTGGGCAAAATATGACCCATCGCCGTTTACCGTAATTGGCATATTTTCTGTATGAAAAAGTCGTAATTTGAAACTGAAAATAAGTGCAGAGAGTCAGAATTCGGCTCAAAAATCACGCTTCAGGAGTCAAATTTCCGACATTTCAGACATTTTGAAAACTGCAGGGGGGTTTGGGCAAAATATGACCCATCGCCAGTTTTCAGTAATTGGCATATTTTCGGTATAAAAATTCGTAATTTGAAACTGAAAAATTGGTGCAGAGAGTCAGAATTCGGATACAAAATCACGTTCAGGAGTCAAATTTCCGACATTTCAGACATTTTGAAAACTGCAGGGGGGTTTGGGCAAAATATGACCCATCGCCGTTTTCAGTAATTGGCATATTTTCGGTATAAAAAGTCGTAATTTGAAACTGAAAATAGGTGCAGAGAGTTAGAATTCGGATAAAAAATCACGCTCAGGAGTCAAATTTCCGACATTTCAGACATTTTGAAAACTGCAGGGGGGTTTGGGCAAAATATGACCCATCGCCTTTACCGTAATTGGCATATTTTCGGTATGAAACGTCGTAATTTGAAACTGAAAATAGGTGCAGAGAGTCAGAATTCGGCTCAAAAATCACGCTCAGGAGTCAAATTTTCCGACATTATCAGACATTTCAAAAACTGCAGGGGGGTTTGGGCAAAATATGACCCATCGCCGTTTTCAGTAATTGGACATATTTTCTGTATAAAAAGTCGTAATTTGAAACTGAAAATGAGGTGCAGAGAGTCAGAATTCGGATAAAAAATCACGTTTAGGAGTCAAATTTCCGACATTTCAGACATTTTGAAAACTGCAGGGGGGTTTGGGCAAAATATGACCCATCGCCGTTTTCAGTAATTAGCATATTTTCGGTATAAAAAGTCGTAATTTGAAACTGAAAATAGGTGCAGAGAGTCAGAATTCGGATAAAAAATCACGCTCAGGAGTCAAATTTCCGACATTTCAGACATTTTGAAAACTGCAGGGGGGTTTGGGCAAAATATGACCCATCGCCGTTTACCGCAATTGGCATATTTTCGGTATGAAAAGTCGTAATTTGAAACTGAAAATAGGTGCAGAGAGTCAGAATTCGGCTCAAAAATCACGCTCAGGAGTCAAATTTCCGACATTTCAGACATTTTGAAAACTGCAGGGGGGTTTGGGCAAAATATGACCCATCGCCGTTTACCGTAATTGGCATATTTTCGGTATGAAAAGTCGTAATTTGAAACTGAAAATAGGTGCAGAGAGTCAGAATTCGGCTCAAAAATCACGCTTCAGGAGTCAAATTTCCGACATTTCAGACATTTTGAAAACTGCAGGGGGGTTTGGGCAAAATATGACCCCATCGCCATTTTCAGTAATTGGCATATTTTCGGTATAAAAATTCGTAATTTGAAAATGAAAATTGGTGCAGAGAGTCAGAATTCGGATACAAAATCACGTTCAGGAGTCAAATTTCCGACATTTCAGACATTTTGAAAACTGCAGGGGGGTTTGGGCAAAATATGACCCATCGCCGTTTTCAGTAATTGGCATATTTTCGGTATAAAAAGTCGTAATTTGAAACTGAAAATAGGTGCAGAGAGTCAGAATTCGGATAAAAAATCACGCTCAGGAGTCAAATTTCCGACATTTCAGACATTTTGAAAACTGCAGGGGGGTTTGGGCAAAATATGACCCATCGCCGTTTACCGTAATTGGCATATTTTCGGTATGAAACGTCGTAATTTGAAACTGAAAATAGGTGCAGAGAGTCAGAATTCGGCTCAAAAATCACGCTCAGGAGTCAAATTTCCGACATTTCAGACATTTTGAAAACTGCAGGGGGGTTTGGCAAAATATGACCCATCGCCATTTTCAGTAATTGGCATATTTTCGGTATAAAAATTCGTAATTTGAAATGAAAATTGGTGCAGAGAGTCAGAATTCGGATACAAAATCACGTTCAGGAGTCAAATTTCCGACATTTCAGACATTTTGAAAACTGCAGGGGGGTTTGGGCAAAATATGACCCATCGCCGTTTTCAGTAATTGGCATATTTTCGGTATAAAAAGTCGTAATTTGAAACTGAAAATAGGTGCAGAGAGTCAGAATTCGGATAAAAAATCACGCTCAGGAGTCAAATTTCCGACATTTCAGACATTTGAAAACTGCAGGGGGGTTTGGGCAAAATATGACCCATCGCCTTTACCGTAATTGGCATATTTTTGGTATGAAACGTCGTAATTTGAAACTGAAAATAGGTGCAGAGAGTCAGAATTCGGCTCAAAAACACGCTCAGGAGTCAAATTTCCGACATTTTAGACATTTTGAAAACTGCAGGGGGGTTTGGGCAAAATATGACCCATCGCCGTTTTACCGTAATTGGCATATTTTCGGTATGAAAAGTCGTAATTTGAAACTGAAAATAGGTGCAGAGAGTCAGAATTCGGCTCAAAAATCACGCTCAGGAGTCAAATTTCCGACATTTCAGACATTTTGAAACTGCAGGGGGGTTTGGGCAAAAATATGACCCATCGCCATTTTCAGTAATTGGCATATTTTCGGTATAAAAAATTCGTAATTTGAAAATGAAAATTGGTGCAGAGAGTCAGAATTCGGATACAAAATCACGTTCAGGAGTCAAATTTCCGACATTTCAGACATTTTGAAAACTGCAGGGGGGTTTGGGCAAAATATGACCCATCGCCGTTTTCAGTACTTGGCATATTTTCGGTATAAAAAGTCGTAATTTGAAACTGAAAATAGGTGCAGAGAGTTAGAATTCGGATAAAAAAATCACGCTCAGGAGTCAAATTTCCGACATTTCAGACATTTTGAAAACTGCAGGGGGGTTTGGGCAAAATATGACCCATCGCCTTTACCGTAATTGGCATATTTTTGGTATGAAACGTCGTAATTTGAAACTGAAAATAGGTGCAGAGAGTCAGAATTCGGCTCAAAAACCACGCTCAGGAGTCAAATTTTCGACATATCAGACATTTCAAAACTGCAGGGGGGTTTGGGCAAAATATGACCCATCGCCGTTTTCAGTAATTGACATATTTTCTGTATAAAAAGTCGTAATTTGAAACTGAAATGAGGGGCAGAGAGTCAGAATTCGGATAAAAAAATCACGTTTAGGAGTCAAATTTCCGACATTTCAGACATTTTGAAAACTGCAGGGGGGTTTGGGCAAAATATGACCCTATCGCCGTTTTCAGTAATTGGCATATTTTCGGTATAAAAAGTCGTAATTTGAAACTGAAAACAGGTGCAGAGAGTCAGAATTCGGATAAAAAATCACGCTCAGGAGTCAAATTTCCGACATTTCAGACATTTTGAAAACTGCAGGGGGTTTGGGCAAAATATGACCCATCGCCTTTACCGTTATTGGCATATTTTTGGTATGAAACGTCGTATTTGAAACTGAAAATAGGTGCAGAGAGTCAGAATTCGGCTCAAAAACCACGCTCAGGAGTCAAATTTTCGACATTTCAGACATTTTGAAAACTGCAGGGGGGTTTGGGCAAAATATGACCCATCGCCGTTTTCAGTAATTGACATATTTTCTGTATAAAAAGTCGTAATTTGAAACTGAAAATAGGTGCAGAGAGTCAGAATTCGGATAAAAAATCACGTTTAGGAGTCAAATTTCCGACATTTCAGACATTTTGAAAACTGCAGGGGGGTTTGGGCAAAATATGACCCATCGCCGTTTTCAGTAATTGGCATATTTTCGGTATAAAAAGTCGTAATTTGAAACTGAAAAAAGGTGCAGAGAGTCAGAATTCGGATAACAAATCACGTTCAGGAGTCAAATTTCCGACATTATCAGACATTTTGAAAACTACAGGGGGGTTTGGGCAAAATATGACCCATCGCCGTTTACAGTAATTGGCATATTTTCGGTATGAAAAGTCGTAATTTGAAACTGAAAATAGGTGCAGAGAGTCAGAATTCGGCTCAAAAATCACGCTCAGGAGTCAAATTTCCGACATTTCAGACATTTTGAAAACTGCAGGGGGGTTTGGGCAAAATATGACCCATCGCCATTTTCAGTAATTGGCATATTTTCGGTAGAAAAATTCGTAATTTGAAAACTGAAAATAGGTGCAGAGAGTCAGAATTCGGATACAAAATCACGCTTCAGGAGTCAAATTTCCGACATTTCAGACATTTTGAAAACTGCAGGGGGGTTTGGGCAAAATATGACCCATCGCCGTTTTCAGTAATTGGCATATTTTCGGTATAAAAAGTCGTAATTTGAAACTGAAAATAGGTGCAGAGAGTCAGAATTCGGATAAAAAATCACCCTCAGGAGTCAAATTTCCGACATTTCAGACATTTTGAAAACTGCAGGGGGGTTTGGGCAAAATATGACCCATCGCCTTTACAGTAATTGGCATATTTTTAATGTAGAAAACGTCGTAATTTGAAACTGAAAATAGGTGCAGAGAGTCAGAATTCGGCTCAAAAACCACGCTCAGGAGTCAAATTTCGACATATCAGACATTTCAAAACTGCAGGGGGGTTTGGGCAAAATATGACCCATCGCCGTTTCAGTAATTGACATATTTCTGTATAAAAGTCGTAATTTGAAACTGAAATAGGGGCAGAGAGTCAGAATTCGGATAAAAAATCACGCTTAGGAGTCAAATTTCCGACATTTCAGACATTTTGAAAACTGCAGGGGGGTTTGGGCAAAATATGACCCATCGCCGTTTTCAGTAATTGGCATATTTTCGGTATAAAAAGTCGTAATTTGAAACTGAAATAGGTGCAGAGAGTCAGAATTCGGATAAAAAATCACGCTCAGGAGTCAAATTTCCGACATTTCAGACATTTTGAAAACTGCAGGGGGGTTTGGGCAAAATATGACCCATCGCCGTTTCGTAATTGGCATATTTTCGGTATGAAAAGTCGTAATTTGAAACTGAAAATAGGTGCAGAGAGTCAGAATTCGGCTCAAAAATCACGCTCAGGAGTCAAATTTCCGACATTTCAGACATTTTGAAAACTGCAGGGGGGTTTGGGCAAAATATGACCCATCGCCTTTTCAGTAATTGGCATATTTTCGGTATAAAAAGTCGTAATTTGAAACTGAAAATAGGTGCAGAGAGTCAGAATTCGGATACAAAATCACGTTCAGGAGTCAAATTTCCGACATTTCAGACATTTTGAAAACTGCAGGGGGTTTGGGCAAAATATGACCCATCGCCGTTTTCAGTAATTGGCATATTTTCGGTATAAAAAGTCGTAATTTGAAACTGAAAATAGGTGCAGAGAGTCAGAATTCGGATAAAAATCACGCTCAGGAGTCAAATTTCCGACATTTCAGACATTTTGAAAACTGCAGGGGGGTTTGGGCAAAATATGACCCATCGCCGTTTCAGTAATTGGCATATTTTCGGTATGAAACGTCGTAATTTGAAACTGAAAATAGGTGCAGAGAGTCAGAATTCGGCTCAAAAATCACGCTCAGGAGTCAAATTTCCGACATTTCAGACATTTTGAAAACTGCAGGGGGGTTTGGGCAAAATATGACCCATCGCCGTTTTCAGTAATTGGCATATTTTCGGTATAAAAAGTCGTAATTTGAAACTGAAAAAGGTGCAGAGAGTCAGAATTCGGATAAAAATCACGTTCAGGAGTCAAATTTCCGACATTTCAGACATTTTGAAAACTGCAGGGGGGTTTGGGCAAAATATGACCCATCGCCGTTTTCGTAATTGGCATATTTTCGGTATAAAAAGTCGTAATTTGAAACTGAAAATAGGTGCAGAGAGTCAGAATTCGGCTCAAAAATCACGCTCAGGAGTCAAATTTCCGACATTTCAGACATTTTGAAAACTGCAGGGGGGTTTGGGCAAAATATGACCCATCGCCTTTACCGTAATTGGCATATTTTGGTATGAAACGTCGTAATTTGAAACTGAAAATAGGTGCAGAGAGTCAGAATTCGGCTCAAAAATCACGCTCAGGAGTCAAATTTCGACATTTCAGACATTTTGAAAACTGCAGGGGGGTTTGGGCAAAATATGACCCATCGCCGTTTTCAGTAATTGGCATATTTTCGGTATAAAAAGTCGTAATTTGAAACTGAAAATAGGGCAGAGAGTCAGAATTCGGATAAAAAATCACGCTCAGGAGTCAAATTTCCGACATTTCAGACATTTTGAAAACTGCAGGGGGGTTTGGGCAAAATATGACCCATCGCCGTTTTCAGTAATTGGCATATTTTCGGTATAAAAAGTCGTAATTTGAAACTGAAAATAGGTGCAGAGAGTCAGAATTCGGATAAAAAATCACGCTCAGGAGTCAAATTTCCGACATTTCAGACATTTTGAAAACTGCAGGGGGGTTTGGGCAAAATATGACCCATCGCCGTTTACCGTAATTGGCATATTTTCGGTATGAAAAGTCGTAATTTGAAACTGAAAATAGGTGCAGAGAGTCAGAATTCGGCTCAAAAATCACGCTCAGGAGTCAAATTTCCGACATTTCAGACATTTTGAAAACTGCAGGGGGGTTTGGGCAAAATATGACCCATCGCCTTTTCAGTAATTGGCATATTTTCGGTATAAAAAGTCGTAATTTGAAACTGAAAATGGTGCAGAGAGTCAGAATTCGGATACAAAATCACGCTCAGGAGTCAAATTTCCGACATTTCAGACATTTTGAAAACTGCAGGGGGGTTTGGGCAAAATATGACCCATCGCCGTTTTCAGTAATTGGCATATTTCGGTATAAAAAGTCGTAATTTGAAACTGAAAAATAGGTGCAGAGAGTCAGAATTCGGATAAAAAATCACGCTCAGGAGTCAAATTTCCGACATTTCAGACATTTGAAAACTGCAGGGGGGTTTGGGCAAAATATGACCCATCGCCGTTTAACGTAATTGGCATATTTTCGGTATGAAACGTCGTAATTTGAAACTGAAAATAGGTGCAGAGAGTCAGAATTCGGCTCAAAAATCCACGCTCAGGAGTCAAATTTCCGACATTTCAGACATTTTGAAACTGCAGGGGGGTTTGGGCAAAAATATGACCCATCGCCGTTTTCCAGTAATTGGCATATTTTCGGTATAAAAAGTCGTAATTTGAAACTGAAAATTGGTGCAGAGAGTCAGTATTCGGAAAAAAAATCACGCTCAGGAGTCAAATTTCCGACATTTCGACATTTCGAAAACTGCAGGGGGTTTGGGCAAAATATGATCCATCGCCTTTACCGTAATTGGCATATTTTTGGTATGAAAACGTCGTAATTTGAAACTGAAAATAGGTGCAGAGAGTCAGAATTCGGCTCAAAAACCACGCTCAGGAGTCAAATTTCGACATATCAGACATTTCAAAAACTGCAGGGGGGTTTGGGCAAAATATTGACCCATCGCCGTTTTCAGTAATTGACATATTTTCTGTATAAAAGTCGTAATTTGAAACTGAAATTAGGTGCAGAGAGTCAGAATTCGGATAAAAATCACGTTAGGAGTCAAATTTCCGACATTTCAGACATTTTGAAAACTGCAGGGGGGTTTGGGCAAAATATGACCCATCGCCATTTTCAGTAATTGGCATATTTTCGGTATAAAAATTCGTAATTTGAAAATGAAAATTGGTGCAGAGAGTCAGAATTCGGATACAAAATCACGTTCAGGAGTCATATTTCCGACATTTCAGACATTTTGAAAACTGCAGGGGGTTTGGGCAAAATATGACCCATCGCCGTTTTCAGTAATTGCATATTTTCGGTATAAAAAGTCGTAATTTGAAACTGAAATACAGGTGCAGAGAGTCAGAATTCGGATAAAAAATCACGCTCAGGAGTCAAATTTCCGACATTTCAGACATTTTGAAAACTGCAGGGGGGTTTGGGCAAAATATGACCCATCGCCGTTAACCGTAATTGGCATATTTTCGGTATGAAACGTCGTAATTTGAAACTGAAAATAGGTGCAGAGAGTCAGAATTCGGCTCAAAAAATCACGCTCAGGAGTCAAATTTCCGACATTTCAGACATTTGAAAACTGCAGGGGGGGGGGGTGGGGCAAAATATGACCCATCGCCGGTTTTATGTAATTGGCATATTTTCGGTATAAAAAGTCGTAATTTGAAACTGAAAAAGAGGTGCAGAGAGTCAGAATTCGGATAAAAAATCACGCTCAGGAGTCAAATTTCCGACATTTCAGACATTTTGAAAACTGCAGGGGGGTTTGGGCAAAATATGACCCATCGCCGTTTACAGTAATTGGCATATTTTCGGTATGAAACGTCGTAATTTGAAAACTGAAAATTGGTGCAGAGAGTCAGAATTCGGCTCAAAAATCACGCTCAGGAGTCAAATTTCTGACATTTCAGACATTTTAAAACTGCAGGGGGGTTTGGGCAAATATGACCACATCGCCGTTTTCAGTAATTGGCATATTTTCGGTAAAAAAAGTCGTAATATTGAAACTGAAAATAGGTGCAGAGAGTCAGAATTCGTCTCAAAAATCACGCTTCAGGAGTCATATTTCCGACATTTCAGACATTTTGAAAACTGCAGGTGGGGGGGGGGGGGATTGGGCAAAATATGACCCATCGCCGTTTTCAGTAATTGGCATATTTTCGGTATAAAAAGTCGTAATTTGAAACTGAAAATAGTGCAGAGAGTCAGAATTCGGATAAAAAATCACGTTCAGAGTCAAATTTCCGACATTTCAGACATTTTGAAAACTGCAGGGGGTTTGGGCAAAATATGACCCATCGCCGTTTACAGTAATTGGCATATTTTCGGTATAAAACGTCGTAATTTGAAACTGAAAATTGGTGCAGAGAGTCAGAATTCGGCTCAAAAATCACGCTCAGGAGTCAAATTTCCGACATTTCAGACATTTTGAAAACTGCAGGGGGGTTTGGGCAAAATATGACCCATCGCCGTTTTCAGTAATTGGCATATTTTCGGTATAAAAAGTCGTAATTTGAAACTGAAAATAGGTGCAGAGAGTCAGAATTCGGATAAAAAATCACGTTCAGAGTCAAATTTCCGACATTTCAGACATTTTGAAAACTGCAGGGGGGTTTGGGCAAAATATGACCCATCGCCGTTTTCAGTAATTGGCATATTTTCGGTATAAAAAGTCGTAATTTGAAACTGAAAATAGGTGCAGAGAGTCAGAATTCAGATAAAAAATCACGCTCAGGAGTCAAATTTGACATTTCAGACATTTGAAAACTGCAGGGGGGTTTGGCAAAATATGACCCATCGCCGTTTACAGTAATTGGCATATTTTCGGTATAAAAACGTCGTAATTTGAAACTGAAAATAGGTGCAGAGAGTCAGAATTCGGCTCAAAAATCACGCTCAGAGTCAAATTTCCGACATTTCAGACATTTTGAAAACTGCAGGGGGGTTTGGGCAAAATATGACCCATCGCCGTTTTCAGTAATTGGCATATTTTCGGTATAAAAAGTCGTAATTTGAAACTGAAAATAGGTGCAGAGAGTCAGAATTCGGATAAAAAATCACGCTCAGGAGTCAAATTTCGACATTTCAGACATTTGAAAACTGCAGGGGGGTTTGGGCAAAATATGACCCATCGCCGTTTTCAGTAATTGGCATATTTTCGGTATGAAACGTCGTAATTTGAAACTGATAGGTGCAGAGAGTCAGAATTCGGATAAAAAATCACGCTCAGAGTCAAATTTCCGACATTTCAGACATTTTGAAAACTGCAGGGGGGTTTGGGCAAAATATGACCCATCGCCGTTTTCAGTAATTGGCATATTTTCGGTATAAAAAGTCGTAATTTGAAACTGAAAATAGGTGCAGAGAGTCAGAATTCGGATAAAAAATCACGCTCAGGAGTCAAATTTCCGACATTTCAGACATTTTGAAAACTGCAGGGGGGTTTGGGCAAAATATGACCCATCGCCGTTTCGTAATTGGCATATTTTCGGTATGAAACGTCGTAATTTGAAACTGAAAATAGGTGCAGAGAGTCAGAATTCGGCTCAAAAATCACGCTCAGGAGTCAAATTTCCGACATTTCAGACATTTTGAAAACTGCAGGGGGGTTTGGGCAAAATATGACCCATCGCCGTTTTCAGTAATTGGCATATTTTCGGTATAAAAATTCGTAATTTGAAACTGAAAAAGGTGCAGAGAGTCAGAATTCGGATAAAAATCACGTTCAGGAGTCAAATTTCCGACATTTCAGACATTTTGAAAACTGCAGGGGGTTTGGGCAAAATATGACCCATCGCCGTTTACCGTAATTGGCATATTTTCGGTATGAAAAGTCGTAATTTGAAACTGAAAATAGGTGCAGAGAGTCAGAATTCGGCTCAAAAATCACGCTCAGGAGTCAAATTTCCGACATTTCAGACATTTTGAAAACTGCAGGGGGGTTTGGGCAAAATATGACCCATCGCCATTTTCAGTAATTCATATTTTCGGTATAAAAAGTCGTAATTTGAAACTGAAAATGGTGCAGAGAGTCAGAATTCGGATACAAAATCACGCTCAGAGTCAAATTTCCGACATTTCAGACATTTTGAAAACTGCAGGGGGGTTTGGGCAAAATATGACCCATCGCCGTTTTCAGTAATTGGCATATTTTCGGTATAAAAAGTCGTAATTTGAAACTGAAAATAGGTGCAGAGAGTCAGAATTCGGATAAAAAATCACGCTCAGAGTCAAATTTCCGACATTTCAGACATTTTGAAAACTGCAGGGGGGTTTGGGCAAAATATGACCCATCGCCTTTCGTAATTGGCATATTTTGGTATGAAACGTCGTAATTTGAAACTGAAAATAGGTGCAGAGAGTCAGAATTCGGCTCAAAAATCACGCTCAGGAGTCAAATTTCGACATTCAGACATTTCAAAAACTGCAGGGGGGTTTGGGCAAAATATGACCCATCGCCGTTTTCAGTAATTGACATATTTTCTGTATAAAAAGTCGTAATTTGAAACTGAAAATTAGGGCAGAGAGTCAGAATTCGGATAAAAAATCACGCTAGAGTCAAATTTCCGACATTTCAGACATTTTGAAAACTGCAGGGGGGTTTGGGCAAAATATGACCCATCGCCGTTTTCAGTAATTGGCATATTTTCGGTATAAAAAGTCGTAATTTGAAACTGAAAATAGGTGCAGAGAGTCAGAATTCGGATAAAAAATCACGCTCAGGAGTCAAATTTCCGACATTTCAGACATTTTGAAAACTGCAGGGGGGTTTGGGCAAAATATGACCCATCGCCGTTTACCGTAATTGGCATATTTTCGGTATAAAAAGTCGTAATTTGAAACTGAAAATAGGTGCAGAGAGTCAGAATTCGGCTCAAAAATCACGCTCAGGAGTCAAATTTCCGACATTTCAGACATTTTGAAAACTGCAGGGGGGTTTGGGCAAAATATGACCCATCGCATTTTCAGTAATTGGCATATTTTCGTATAAAAATTCGTAATTTGAAATGAAAATTGGTGCAGAGAGTCAGAATTCGGATACAAAATCACGTTCAGGAGTCAAATTTCCGACATTTCAGACATTTTGAAAACTGCAGGGGGGTTTGGGCAAAATATGACCCATCGCCGTTTTCAGTAATTGGCATATTTTCGGTATAAAAAGTCGTAATTTGAAACTGAAAATAGGTGCAGAGAGTCAGAATTCAGATAAAAAATCACGCTCAGGAGTCAAATTTCCGACATTTCAGACATTTTGAAAACTGCAGGGGGGTTTGGGCAAAATATGACCCATCGCCGTTTACCGTAATTGGCATATTTTCGGTATGAAACGTCTAATTTGAAACTGAAAATAGGTGCAGAGAGTCAGAATTCGGCTCAAAAATCACGCTCAGGAGTCAAATTTCCGACATTTCAGACATTTTGAAAACTGCAGGGGGGTTTGGGCAAAATATGACCCATCGCCGTTTTCAGTAATTGGCATATTTTCGGTATAAAAAGTCGTAATTTGAAACTGAAAAAGGTGCAGAGAGTCAGAATTCGGATAACAAATCACGTTCAGGAGTCAAATTTCCGACATTTCAGACATTTTGAAAACTGCAGGGGGTTTGGCAAAATATGACCCATCGCCGTTTACCGTAATTGGAATATTTTCGGTATGAAAAGTCGTAATTTGAAACTGAAAATAGGTGCAGAGAGTCAGAATTCGGCTCAAAAATCACGCTCAGGAGTCAAATTTCCGACATTTCAGACATTTTGAAAACTGCAGGGGGGTTTGGGCAAAATATGACCCATCGCCATTTTCAGTAATTCATATTTTCGGTATAAAAATTCGTAATTTGAAATGAAAATTGTGTGCAGAGAGTCAGAATTCGGATACAAAATCACGTTCAAGAGTCAAATTTCCGACATTTCAGACATTTTGAAAACTGCAGGGGGGTTTGGGCAAAATATGACCCATCGCCGTTTTCAGTAATTGGCATATTTTCGGTATAAAAAGTCGTAATTTGAAACTGAAAATAGGTGCAGAGACTCAGAATTCGGATAAAAAATCACGCTCATGAATCAAATTTCCGACATTTCAGACATTTTGAAAACTGCAGGGGGGTTTGTGCAAAATATGACCCATCGCCTTTACCGTAATTGGCATATTTTGGTATGAAACGTCGTAATTTGAAACTGAAAATAGGTGCAGAGAGTCAGAATTCGGCTCAAAAACCACGCTCAGGAGTCAAATTTCGACATATCAGACATTTCAAAAACTGCAGGGGGGTTTGGGCAAAATATGACCCATCGCCGTTTTCAGTAATTGACATATTTTCTGTATAAAAAGTCGTAATTTGAAACTGAAATTAGGGGCAGAGAGTCAGAATTCGGATAAAAATCACGTTTAGTAGTCAAATTTCCGACATTTCAGACATTTTGAAAACTGCAGGGGGGTTTGGGCAAAATATGACCCATCGCCGTTTTCAGTAATTGGCATATTTTCGGTATAAAAAGTCGTAATTTGAAACTGAAAATAGGTGCAGAGAGTCAGAATTCGGATAAAAAATCACGCTCAGGAGTCAAATTTCCGACATTTCAGACATTTTGAAAACTGCAGGGGGGTTTGGGGAAAATATGACCCATCGCCGTTTACCGTAATTGGCATATTTTCGGTATAAAAAGTCGTAATTTGAAACTGAAAATAGGTGCAGAGAGTCAGAATTCGGCTCAAAAATCACGCTCAGGAGTCAAATTTCCGACATTTCAGACATTTTGAAAACTGCAGGGGGGTTTGGGCAAAATATGACCCATCGCCATTTTCAGTAATTGGCATATTTTCGATATAAAAATTCGTAATTTGAAAATGAAAATTGGTGCAGAGAGTCAGAATTCGGATACAAAATCACGTTCAGGAGTCAAATTTCCGACATTTCAGACATTTTGAAAACTGCAGGGGGGTTTGGGCAAAATATGACCCATCGCCGTTTTAGTAATTGGCATATTTTCGGTATAAAAATTCGTAATTTGAAACTGAAAATAGGTGCAGAGAGTCAGAATTCGGATAAAAAATCACGCTCAGGAGTCAAATTTCCGACATCTCAGACATTTTGAAAACTGCAGGGGGGTTTGGGCAAAATATGACCCATCGCCGTTTACCGTAATTGGCATATTTTCGGTATGAAACGTCGTAATTTGAAACTGAAAATAGGTGCAGAGAGTCAGAATTCGGCTCAAAAATCACGCTCAGGAGTCAAATTTCCGACATTTCAGACATTTTGAAAACTGCAGGGGGGTTTGGGCAAAATATGACCCATCGCCTTTACCGTAATTGGCATATTTTTGGTATGAAACGTCGTAATTTGAAACTGAAAATAGGTGCAGAGAGTCAGAATTCGGCTCAAAAACCACGCTCAGGAGTCAAATTTTCGACATATCAGACATTTCAAAAACTGCA